>NC_056725.1:1319600991-1319678491 GCF_019279795.1 Protopterus annectens | reverse complement strand
CGTTCATCATACTTTTGAGACTTTAGAGATACTTCATTATATACAGGCACTGATATGTAACAATTTTTAAGCTGTGGATTACACAGCTGTTATGAGAGTCTTTATCTTTATAGATATAGGGCAGGATTCACGAAGCCTCCGTGTAAGTGTTACAAGTCTTACACGGAGGCTGCAGTTAAACGGTGTGACGTCAGCATGCCATGCATATTCATGAGGGCATGCTGACTCACACCCAAGGCTAACAAGGTCTGTGTAAGAAAGTAGGGGCGTGTCCGTAGGGTGAGCCCTACAAACGGACACGCCCCCAGAAGAGTAACAGTCCCGAAAGTAAACCCCCACGACAGAGTCTGCGTAAATTTCAATAAACACAACACATGCCCCCACAGACTATAAACATAAAATGTAAAAATTAACATGTTATATATTTTTTTATAAGTTTTAAAGATGTTTGCCCGTGATTGCGCTCGTTTGCGCGGGCGTGCCTGTCGCTTAGCCACAGTTAGCAGTCAGTGGAAAAGCATATAAGATCTAAATATGCAAAGTAAGCCAAGAAGCAATAGCGTAGCAGTAGAGACATCGGCTGAAGAGGAGGCAGTCATGGTTCGAGCCCCCACAGCATCAATTTTTATTTTTAGTGAAATAAGCATGAAACAATTCCCTGACATATATGTACATATATAAAATTATTTTTATGTAAAATGTAATGAAATGGGCCATGTATTATGAAGAAATGTGTGATAATAAAAAAAAAAAAAAATGTCAGAAGTGCCTATAGCTGAGCTACACTCTACAAGCTGAGTATATCTGCCTGTAGGTGAGCAGTGGTTTAACAGGTGTAAAATGAGTGCCCGGGGTTGAGCAGTGTTTTAACATGCTGAAACTGTGTGCCCATAGCTGAGCTGAGTGTAATATGCGTGCTGACAGCCAAACGACACGTAAACCAGCATAACCCATTTGTGCGGAGCTGCGCACCACGCCAACAAGCTAACCGGCGGGCAACGTTGAGCAAGCTGTATCAAAACTGCCTTTACACAGACACACCTCCTAGCCTGTGTAGACAGTCATAAAATATAAAAAGCAATGGCCAGGCTCGAACTCAGGATACCATGCACCATAGTCAAAGTACTGAACCACTAAGCCATGACAGTTGCTCTTAGAAATGCAGTAATAGCATATATATAGGAATGAATGGAAAGAGAAGCATGACAAAGCAGGTTTTGTGAAGCTGATACATTTCCAAAATGGCCAATCACAGATAAGTGCAGGAAAAACGGCATATATAAGCCCCATAGGTGGGAATACACAGCATAACTGATTGTGGAACCGATTTGCAGTCAGGATGGCAGGTGTAGGAGAGGGTAGTTGCTTCCGAGCACAGAAGTGGGGTGTTGAGGAGTCCAAATATATGGTTTGGCTCCTCGTCCACGATCATGAGGCCCAACTCATGCAGGGCCAGGTCCTGTGGGGAGCATACAAGGCTGAGGCGTGGGACCGGTTGGCACATGATCTCACCAGTGCCACAGGAATACCAAGGACTGGTGAACAGGTCCGTCACCACCATGCGGACCTGAAGAGACGGAAGCAGGACCAACTGAACCGTTGGATCCAGGAGGCCCGGCAAATGCCCAATGCCCCACTACTGAGTAAGTTACATGTAATTATTTAAGTAGAAAGTTAACCTAGCTGATATTATGGAGATGTGTATTCCAATATTACTTCATTTATATTACAGCTGCAGGTGTCCGTTCCGCAAATCGTCGAGCCTATGCCGATAGGCTTGTGCGGTTTCGACCAGGCAGATTAGTAATTCTCTCCCTGTAACTGTTAAAAAATATAAGTATGAAAGCTTGCAAAAGAGTGCAGTGTAGTCACCTATTAATATAAAGTGCAAGTAACAGTGTAAGAGAGATTCTGCTAGTACTGTGTGATTACATATGTGTGATGCAGCCTGTAATCCAAAAATAAAAATGAAACAAGATGTTCCACCTGTAATATAATAGTACATAACCTGCAGCAGGCTGTAAATTACAGCTACACAAGCTGAGTAAAACACATGTGTGAAATATATCCACGTTTAAATTCTGAAACATGACACAAGTGAAACTGTTGGAAAGGATTGTTTTAACCAAGTAAAACATGTCAATAAAGCCTAGAATTAAATACCATCTTGAATTGTAAAAATAAAACAAGTGAGAGTGTGAGAAAGTGGTATGAATCCACCAATAAAGTTGTAATAACTCTTGAATAAAGTATACTGCATTCAGTACAGAATGAAATGAATGTGACAGGCACAACCAAACAGCGAAATGTGTGGAATAAAGTACTGAAGCTGGAATGTGTGTCCCACAATTTGGATATGTTGCTGTAAGTTTGCAATATGCAGATAGTATGGTTGTATGAAATACCAAACATCCACAGTTGTCTAGAGCCATATAAAGCAAATGTAGCAGGATGCTGTAGCTGAACAGAGCCAGATATGAATGTGTATGAATAAAAATGAAATGTATATTAATGTAGCAGTAACATTCCTATCACCAACATGCATAAGTTTACACATAGGAAACTGTAGTCAGACCTGTAGTGTGTATATATCTGCAGCTAGTAGAAATGTACAGCATATGTATAGCAGACCTCCCAACCATACCGAATTACTCGGTATTTACCGAGTTTTGGGGTCCAAATGAAGGGGTGCCACGATTCCCGATTGGCACCCCTTCATTTCCGATTTTTTTGCTTCATTTGTTTAATTTTTTTAAAATTCGCACTGTCGGAGCTGACGTCATCACGTGCGTGATGACGTCAGCGCCGTCAGGGCTACCAGCCAGTCGGAATTGAGCTCAAGGAGCTCACGTCATTATTTCCGGATGGCTGCGAGCGGGAAGGAATACAGCAGCACCGACTCCCGAGTAGGCAGGCAAGCCAGGCAGTAACAAACACGCTATCTGACATTGCCATTTTCTACCTTCCAAATAATCATTTTGTGTGACGTTCAGGATCAGGACATATTCTCTGAACTTTTGGATGGGGGGTAAGCAAAGTACTAGTCTGCGGCTCATTCCCGGGGTCCATTTGCAGGTGTATCAACAGATGATAGTGCTGTTCCTACTGCCCCTTCTCATTTTGGGCACTACGCTACCAGACAGGTGGTCCTATGGGTTTGCATAGCCGGTCTGTGAGCTCTGTGACAGGTATGGGATAGATTCAACAGTTGGTGTACCATTTGGATTGTATCCGGGCCAGGGGACCAGTGATCCAGAGCGAGGAGATGGTGGCTCGGCAGCAGACTCTACCTCCAGTCATGGAAACAGTTTTCAGGAAATGGGAGGTAGCCAGCATACGGATGGGGTTTTGTACCTGGGGTCAAGAGGATCGCTAGCTGATGCCTTACCTCTGCATATTGCTCCAAGGTGGTTTAGTGCTCATAGTGGTGAGTGAAGTAGATTCACAGTGCTATAAAATGTGTTGCTTTTTTCATTTTGTGTTTTAGTTGTACAAGCCCTGGGAATTTGTCTGTCTGAGTTTGTGCAGTTTTATTGTGACACATGATATGCAGAATTCTTTCTCTTTATATATATTGGTGGTGTACCTGTTTATTTTTGGAATTTTGGGGAAGAAAACTGAAGACTTTATCAATCTGATGAAGCAACTGTTGCATTTATTTGGGAATGAAAGCTAAAGCATTCCAGCATTTGGTTTAAAATTGGTGTCTGTTTTATTCATTTGGGCTGTATCTCACATATGATCATGCTATCGTTTGTGTTTCACTGTTCCTTTACCTGTTATTTAATCTGCTTTTGCATTAACATGTTAGCAGAACCACCCAAGTTGCTGCTGTTTATTTTTATTAAGTAGATGTGTGAGAGACTTTTATTTCAGAAACTCTGAAAAACCTGTTAGCTGACATTGTAACTTTTAATTATTGCCTCACTTTACTTTCTCCATGATTTATAAGTTTAACTATTCATTCATTCATTCATTCATTCATTCATTCATTCATTTTAGCCCAGCTCAAGGCAAGCCGATTTTCATATTTGAAGCAGAAAAGTTTCCAGAAAGAGAATATAGTACAGTAGCTGAAAATAATAGAGTTATGAGTGCAAAATGTACCCTGTTACATTGAAACAGACATGTCATGGGGTTTAAGGTTTGGTGTGCGAAAGGTGACTTATCTTTAGTGATTAAGAGCTACACACTTTTGTAAATTATTTGCTACATTTGTCTGGCTGGACAGTGAATTAGTGTTTAAATTGCCAGCAGATAATTCATTTGCTGCTTGTCCACATGCCAGGCAATTGTGTTCTTGTTTGTAGTAGCTTTCCTCAGTCTTTGCAGAACTTTTTGTTACATTCGTTTTGTAGGGAACCCAGCATTTGCTGAGTAAAGCAGTATGCATACATTTAGTGTTTATGGTAAATGAGGCAAAATAGCCAGGTAATGGGACATTGATATGGCAGTGGTACCAGAGTCCCCCTGCAGCCATATTATGGCTGCAGGGCAACTCTGGTACCATATTTTGGTTGTCTTTTCATCAGTTTGCGTTTTGAAAGTTGGTGTCCCACAATTCTATTGGAGTGGGTGGGGTTACATAATTACATATGCAAATCAGATGTTAATCAGCGTACAGATTTGTACCTATTTTTCATGGGCCTTGTCCAGATTTTTGATGTTTCCAGGTTGAGAGGTATGATGTATAGGTATTTGAAGTTGTTAATGAAATATTTCTTCACCCTACCCTATAACCACAAATAATCCATTCCACATGAAATGGGTATGTGTCTTTACAATTAACTCCCCTGGACATTTGTCCTGTTGGTTCATACATATTTGCATGTACGTTGATGCATGTGCCCTGTTCATACATCCAAACCTGATGGCCTGTTGCCATCAATCAACCCTGCATGTTGTTGGATTGTGTATTGTTGTTCAAATTATGCATGTGTTATGCTTGCTGTTCAATGGCTTGAATTTATGGGTGTTTGGTTAATACTAATGCATGCTGTTACAACTAACTGTGAATGGTATTGTACGTTACTAACCCAAACTGTCATAAAATAATGCAAAATATAGGACAACAGGGAAGGCGGGTTCCAGCGGACCCACCTATCCCACTTCAGCTGGTGAGTGCACCTGGCAGTAGTGCCCAGGCCGGACCCTCCTCTGGTGGCCCTGTGCCACCTGCGGGTGGAAGTGCTGCAGGGGATGGGGCTTATCCCCCCTCTGCAAGCGTGTCCGGAGGAGAACATCCACTCACCCTCCGTAGTGTCCGGACTGTGGTGCGTAGGGAGATCAGGCATGCTGTGCTTGGGCCCCTATGCCAGCTTGAGGCACGGGTGGCACAACTCACGGGCGTGCCTGCTGCCCATCCTACACAGCCCCCAGCACAGCCCCATACTGGGCAGTGAAGGCACAGTGGCAACTGCCCATGGGTGGGGATCTCAGTTCCACTGCTGCCATCTGTGGGCTCATGGGATCAAGATATCCAAACATCCGTCCCCGTCAATTGTGTATCCCCCCCACATGTGTCATACACCACCCCTGTATGCGTCTTGTTTGTCTTGTCTGTTAACCTCCCCTACCTACCTTTCCAGCTATACCGACTTCCTGTACCTGACATACCACTCTCACCTGAAAAAAAAAAAAAGGGGCACTCTGTACCCACAAAAAAATTACGCCCCATACATAGCTGCCCATTTTGCACACATGTCTGCCGGACATGTAAACTGGCAATTACAATTGGCTGTACAACAAATATTGTTGTCCTCACACCTCTCTCAGGGGTTGAAGGTTTCAAATTTCACACCAAATTACAAACATATGCACAGTTGTTGCTGATGAAGAAATGGGCAGTTATGGGCCTTTCCTACATCCCTCCTGCAAAACCCGAGCTTGTTTTCCTACTGTCTTACCCTCTTTGTGCCCCCTTTTTCATCACTTTCCTATCTCCCCATTTTTTTTTCTTTAAAAGAAAATAGCGCGGGTGTGCGCGAGAGTAAGCACTTTTAAGCAGTAGTAAGCGGGAGTGCACTTCTGTGCGCTTAGCTAAGCATGTGTGCGCGAAGCTAAGTGGCAGTGCGCATGCGTGACCTCCATGCAAACCAGCGCTAACCCGCTTACAACTGCTTAAAAGTGCCTTAAGTCACTCTGAATGACAAGGCCTGTAGTTTTCTCAGTAGCAAAATAAAATACCTCTGTCAGTCTCGAACCCAGGACCTTGGAAACACTAGTCTGCATGACTTACCATTAAGCCATGACTGCTATACAAGAACATTGTGCTGAAAGAAATATATCATGAAATAGTAGGAATTAATGTAAAGGGAATATAGCATGTCCAGTACACAAAGCATGTCATGTATATTTACTATCAAATCTAGTGGATTTGTAAAATAGTACTGTGTAAAGAGAAACAGCCATGCTAGTTGGTAGCTAGTAGGTAATAATGTCACAGTAGCATCTGGCAAGCCACACACATACTCAGAGCAGGATAAACACTGCCATAGTTGAATAGTTAAGAGCCCAGACATAGCAACTGTGACTGAGTTACAGGGATGTCCCTGATGTGAAAACAAATGTCAACTGTGCCCCACTGACACCCTGTGAAATGTACTAACAGTAGGCAGAAAGGTGTTACTACACATGCGATGGTAACCATGAATTACTAAAAGTATGCACCACTTGCACGCCACAAATGGTGTAGTAATACATATGCTCGAAATAACACACAGTCACAACTGCAGAATATCAAAATATTTCATTGGAGTATCCCACTGATATGTACCATTCCATGAGGCTGATAAAAGATGCACCTGAGAGTATCTGAGGCCTGCTCAGCAGCATGATCAAATACCCTTGTAAGTGTCAAGGCCCACACCATGGCCAGACAACACTGCATGCAGTAACACCCTACCACAACAAACACATAGGGAATTGCTGCCCAAACAGATATAGCAAGCATTACAAGCTGTGAATGTAAATGGAAAATAGGAAAGCCATAGCAACACATTACAGGAAAGACACCTAGCAGGCATACAAGGAGTGAATGTAAAGGGCAAATATTGAAGTCATAGCAACAGATTGCAAGAGTCACTACTATATACCAGTTACACCACAATTCCCACAGGAAAGCAAACACACCCATATACACAGTATTACTAGTCGTATGTGTCAGTTTACATACACACGGAGAAGAGGAAACTGGAGGAAGGAATACTCAGCTTACAGTACAACATGCATTGCAGTGTCTACAACACAGCCTGAAATATGAGAGACATACCAACCCTTACACTCACAGAACAGTGTCCACAGCAAACCAGCATGGTCCCCACCCTGATAATCTGAAAGAGCTACGCCTACCTAACAGACCTTTTTATAGCACTGTCCTGAAATCACAGTGAGAACTGCAATCACTACACAACAGGCTGCATGCAATTAGTAAATGCTGGCTAACAATTGGTGCAGAGGCCATCACATGGACATGTGCAGATACCTACAAAAGCATCCTGTACTCCCAGTCCACACATGCAATACTTTCATTGCACCCTCTGGAGATAGAGACAGAGAGATAGAGAGAAAGAGAAAGAGAAAGAGAGAAAGAGAAAGAAAGAAAGAAATAAAATAAAATAAAAAGTAACAACAAAACAAACAAGTTGACAGCAGGCCAACTAACTGAAAGCCTACGCAAACAGCTGCAACAAACACAGGTAATGTAAAGTACTAATATAATAGTCTACATACTGTGAACCCTCCATATGTGTTATTGGTCTGTATCTATGTATATGAAGATGTGCATAGGGCCGGGGACATACTGCAACTGTCACTGAAGGCTCTACATACATATGTATGTGAAGGTAGCTATGTGCACATAGCAATGTAGGTTGTAGTGCAATATACAAGTAGGTTGTACAGTAATGGATGTTCATCAGTACGTTACTGTGTGTATACATATGTGGAACTAAAATGGAGTATATATATATATATATATATATATATATCTATCTATCATGTGTATACGTATGTATATCGAGATATGTATGTATATATATATATATATATATATATATATATATATATATATATATATATAGTGAAAAAATGGATAATGCTGCCAATAGTCACTAAAACCAAAAACAATAAGCAGTATTCACGATGGACGACTCCAACCAGCAAAGTTGAACAAATTAACCAAGTTTATTCCAAACTCAGACTTGATCTGATGAAGTCATTTTTTATGACGAAAATGCAAGTAGATGTATGGTGAAGACGTTTATGTAATACAAGTGTCTCTGTGTGCATTTGGAATAAACTTGGTTAATTTGTTCAACTTTGCTGGTTGGAGTCATCCATCGTGAATACTGCTTATTGTTTTTGATATATATATATAATATGCATATATGTATACATAGATAGAGAGGGATGTAGAAATACATAGACATATATAGTTTCATAGTGTCATAGTTTAGTACTAGGCTATCTGCATACAGTGTACAGAATAGATTTAGAAAACTGTGCCTCTGTCTAGTAGTGACACAGTGAAGACCCCCTTACATAATAGAATCAGTTTACTGTGCCTCTGTCTAGTAGTAACACAGAGATGACCCCTGGTGTAAACCTATGATCTCCCATCCACTCGTCAAGAATTCACATGAAGAGAGTCAGTGAGGGGCTCTGCCTAACATGAACTGGGATTCTGTTCCAGAGTATGGGAAGCCTCCGAGTTATGAATCTGTCCCTACAGCATGTCCTATTCACATTTGTGCTGAGGTTTAAATCTTTAGCTCTTGTGGTTCTGATGGATTTGGATTTTATGAGGTAGAACATGTCCATTAATTCCTGATTGGACATGGCCTTGTACGTTAGGCACAGATCACCTCTAAGTAGGCGGTATGCTATGGAATAGAGCTGGAGTTTCTTTAGTCTGGCAGCATATGACATTTGTTGGAGACCCTTGATCCTCTTGGTGAGGTACTTATGGGGTCTCCCTAGCTGTTGCAAGTGCCAGGTGAGGTACATACCAAATGGGGCATAGTACACATTCAAGGGCCTGATAAGGGAGGAGTATAGGGGTACAATAACCTCCTTTGATCTGGATGTGAATCCCTTCATGATAAGGTGGGCAAGGTAGGAAGTCTTTCCAACTACTTTGGCAAAGTGGGTGTTAAATGAGAGGTCAGTATCGATTTGTGTCCCCAGGTCTCTGATTACTTTGTCTGTATTCAGTGGGTTACTGTCTATGTGATAATATGTGGGTACTTTGTTTTTCCCAAAGGGGATGACTATACATTATTTGGCATTCAGTTTAAGGCCATGACTCCGGCACCAGTTGTCCGTTTCAGTGAGGCCTTTCTGTAGGATGTATGTGTCAGCTGGTGTATCGACTATGGCGCCTAGTATGCAGTCATCTTTGAACTTTGTCAGCCACTACCCTCCCATGTTTGCTTCCACATCTGAGAAATAAATGCCGAACATGAGGGGTCCCAGGACAGAGCCCTGTGGGGCACCACTTGTGACTGGCTCTGAGTCTGACATGGCACCAGCGATTTTGACTTTATGGTTTCTATCCTTTAGCCAGTTTGCAACCCATCTTGTGACATATGGATTTACATTTAAGCTGTTGAGCTTATCTATGATGCCAGAGTGGGGTATTGTGTCGAAAGCTTTAGCCAAGTCCAGGTAGGCTGTATGGACTGCTGTGCCCTCGTTAATGGCTCTAGTGACTGTTTTGAAAAGGTCAACCAGGTTCAAAAGGCAGGATCTGCCCTTTACAAAGCCGAACTGGGTGGGATCAAGTGTCTGTAAGTCCCCAATGTCTCTGTGCATGAGTTCCATAATGAGTCTTTCCATAGCTTTGCAGACCAGGCTGGTTAGGCTTATGGGGTGGTAGTTACCAGGGTCTGCAGAGGAGCCTCCTTTGTGGAGTGGGACTACTGTTGCTGTATGCCAGTGTTCAGGTACATATGCTGTAGTAAGGCTATGGTTAAATAGCATTTTATGTGCGGGTTTAGCTCCTCTTGGAGCTCATGTAGCATGCAACCCGGGATACCGTCGGGTCCCATTGATGCTGTGTTTATAGCTTTGCTGAGGGCTGTTCTCAGCTGGACATCTGAGATGACAGGGAGGTTACATTCAGCTGGGATAACAAATTCCTCTTTTGGGGGTGAGGGAGGGGATAAATTTGCACTGAACCTGTCTGCCAGAATGTTGGCAATATCTGTGTGTTCAGTGTAGTTTTTGTCACTGTGAACTAACTCTGAACATATCTGAGGGTTTCTGCCCAGGTTTCTAACATAGCAGAAGAAGGCCTTGTGGTTATCTTTAGTGTCCATAGCGATTTTCCTCTCAAAGTTGGCCTTGCATGTTTGTATGAGAGAACGTAGCTTTCTACTAGTGCTGATCAGCGATGCCTTATCTTTATGGGATTTTGCTCTGTCATGCAGTAGCTTCCTTCTTTTGTTATACAATTTGTTCATGGCTGGGGTCCACTAGACAGGGCGCTTGCCTTTGGTGGAGAGGGTCTTGGTTTTATTTGGGATTGCATGATCCATGCATTCTTGGAGATGTCCGTAGAAAGCATTTGTTAAGGATTCTGCATTGTGGGATGTGGTTTCCACTGGACCAGTGGGCTTAAAGAATACCAACTCAGTTTTAAGAAGTGTAAATTCGGATTTTGAGAGGTTTCTCACTGTAGTCTTTTTTGTTGTGGGTGGAGGTGGGATATGTATATCCAGGGTGATTAGTTTGTGGTCAGATGTGACTAGTGAGGGGTATACTTCCGGTGTGTAGCACATTGTCCCCATGTTTGTGATGATCAGGTCTAGTATATTATCTCCCCTTGTGGGAGAGGTGACTAGCTGTTCCATTGCATTTGAATTTATGAATTCCAGGAACCTTTGGGCTAGGGTGTTTGGGCTAGAATAATGCACCCAGTGTATGTTAGGGTAGTTGAAGTCTCCCAATATGATGGTGTTTGCTGGGACATTCATATCCTCCAATGTCTTCAGGAAGGCTGAATGGGGTTCCTGAGATTGGGAGGGTGGTCTGTAACATGCTACCAGTTGTATAGCAGTTTTGCCTATGGTTAGTTGCACCTGGATGATCTCTGATGCTTCATGTGTTGCCACTAACCTGGAGGTGTGGGTGTCCTTGATGAATATGGACACTCCCCCTCCCTTTTTGTTTTGGCCCGAGTTTTGGGGCCAAAAAGCATGATACGAGGTATAGCCTGGTACCGCTGGTGTGCTCTCAGGAGCCTTGAACCAGGTTTCACTTACTGCACAGACATTGAGATTGATAGAATATGTACGTACAGATATATGTAATACACACATACATATATAGATATATGTAGATACATATACATATACAGACAGATCTGACTGACAACAGATATGTCTGTATATGACTATCTCTATTTCTCTGTCCCACCCCCTCTCACTCTCTCTCTCTCCCTGTGTCTCTCTCTCTCTCTCACCCCCACTCTCTCCCCACATCTATATGTATATATCTATATATATATATATATATATATATATATATATATATATATATATATATATATTTTTTATATATATATATATATATATATTTATATATATATATATATATATATATATATATATATATATATATATATATATATACACATATACTGAGTGAGGCACATGTGTGCAGATGTATTGCAACAGGTGCCTGGTGACAAAGGCATGGAGTGAACACCAGTGTGGATATTGGAGTACCATACCCCATTCCAAAACACTGACACCAGTAACCACCACATATGTGCATGCCTGCCACCACTGCATGTGTCAGGGGGGAACAGGTGCAACAAGTGTACAATAGACTCCCCATTGATATACACAGTGGCACACTAGTCCTGTAATACCTGTACATTTAATGTGTCAGCAGACATGGTGTTTCAGCTATGGACATGTAGGTCACTGTACCCTTCTACACCCCACAATTTCCTACACGGTATGTACCTCCCATGACAGCTACAGATATGGAGAAGGACACAGACATACGTAAGTAACTGTGTCAATGCACTCAAACACATTACCTATGCAAAGTGACTGACAAGACCACAGAGCGCACCCAGACTACCTACATAGAGGTTACCACTGCTGGATATACATAGTTGGGTCACACCCATGACAGCTGTCCAACAACCATGGTAACACCTCCAACATCCACAACCCAAATTACCTATGTCTGTCGTCCTTGTCACCGCAGTATAGAGCACATGGTGAAGGTACAGGTCCCTACCCACAGATACAACATACCCTGGAGTAAACTACACAGAATTAAGAAGCAAAGCTCCCCATGAGTAGATGTCAGACATACCCCTGCTGAATGTTATGCAGATAGGTAATATGCCATATGAGTCACCCTGTGTAACTGTTTGTCAGGAGCAGGTACGATCATATCACATGTGTCACAAGGGGCAGGGTAGCATAACAATATGCTGCTGTAGGCCCAGGGCCAATAGCATACTACCTACCTGAGACACAATGCACACTCATGAACCCATTGCAAACAAAATATGTGAGGTGAAATGAGTGTGCCAGTGACTGGGTGCATGTTATGTACTGGTGTGATTGCTCACCATGACTGTCTGTCTGTCATGGTAGTGTGTGTGTCCTTGATGTGAGGCCAGAGACAGATGTGTGAGGTATTGCGATCAACACATACTACATTGCCATATGTTGTGCTGTGTTACCCTGTATGTGACTGAGGTGTAGGTAGGGTTATGGCAAGTAAGAGTAGTGTGCATTACCAGTGAAATATGTAATGTGCATTGCATGCAGTGCATGGGTTGATAATGTTCCCCATACAGTACCTTGATACAAACCCCCAGTGTGAGGTTGTGCATTGGACCTGAACCAGTGTGCTGACTGCTGCAGTATACTAGTCTGTCGTATGGACTGTGCCAGGTACTGTTGCACAGTTGTCGGCTGAGCACTGATATCTGGTCATATACATGTGTATCCCCCAATAGACAGACAGATGCTATATATGGGGGTTAGGTTATATCACTACAGTCGAGTATTATGTGTATTATGTGTGCCATACTTTGCTGACATATATTGCTGACATATTTTCCTTCTCCTTTTCAGGGCTATGGTTCACCAGCGAAACCCTATGTACTCTTCTGCGGAGGAGGAAGAGATACACCAGAGCCTGGTGCGGGATTTCACAATACTCTTTTCCCGCACCAGCCAGAACCAGCAGGAGAGGGCTGCACTGTGGCAAGACCTGGTCCGTCGGGTAAATGACATAGGCACACATAACCTGACATATGAGCAGGTACGCCATCACTGCAGTGATTTAATTAGAAATGTCCGTCAGTGTGTGTCAGATATCCACAGGCAGCAGCTTGCCACAGGTGGTGGGGTGGCTAGACATCCCCCCATCACCAGACTGGAGGGACTACTCCTAAGTGTTGTGGCTCCAGCCCAACAGCAACAGCAGCAGCATACATGCGTAATGATGGAGGCTGGAGCCACCCAGCAGCAGGACATGGAGTGTGCAGGTGACATGCCATGTGTATAGTTGACTGTTCTGTACACTGTTAGTTTATGCATGTGTGAGGTGTGTCCTCGGTTTGTAGCTGTAATCTTGGTAATTATTGTGCAAGAGTGATATTCTCAATACCAGCAGTAGATCTGTGGAAGCCAACTGTTGCACTACTGAACTGTATCATACTCACAGTATCAATGGCACAGTTGTGCCCACTGACAATAAATGTCTCATTTCTGCAGGTCCCTCTGGTGTAACAGCAAGGCAGCCTATCCATGCTGGTGAGTGTGTAATAACAATACCTTCAATACTCTTGATACTAATAGTAATAATAGGCTGAAGCAGTAGTGCTATGTGTTTGATTGCAGGTGTGTTTGTGTCTGTGTGTTGATATCTCATATACTGAGGAGTGTGCATGTGTGCATGTGTGCATGTGTGCATGTGCCCTGTGTGCATGTGTGCATGTGCCCTGTGTGCATGTGTGCATGTGTGCATGTGTGCATGTGTGCATGTGTGCATGTGCCCTGTGTGTATGTGTGCATGTGTGCCTGTGCCCTGTGTGCATGTGTGCATGTGTGCATGTGTGCATGTGCCCTGTGTGCATGTGTGCATGCGTGCATGTGTGCATGTGTGCATGTGTGCATGTGCCCAGTGTGCATGTGTGTATCAGTGGTGACATTGTGTGCACATTGTAAACTGTGTTTCTTGTCTTACTCCCACTGGGTGCTGCTCTGGTGTTGTGCAGCAGGGAACCTGAATCAGCTGCCATGGATAGTGATAATGATGATACCTGTGTAATGGCACAGGGAGGTGTGCCAGGGTCCGTCATTGGTCAGCCAATTGACAGTGCACAGCTGTCGACCCCATCAATGCGCACAGTCATCCTGCCAATGCATCCTTTGTCACCAATGTCCCTAGGTGATGGACAGGATACAGTGGGCATTGACCAGTGTAATGTGGTATCGGTGGCACATGCATCCCCACACAGCAGCCATGGCCAGGGTCCTGACATGGTACCCCACAGGCAGACGTCCAGGGGTTCTCGTGGGGGCATCTGTGGGTATACCGCCCCTGTCAGACGTGCCCACAGAGGTCTTTCAACCTCAGCTATGTTTCGGGCTGTAATGCAGGCACAGTCACGTATGGAATGGTACACCAGACAGGGTCTGAGGGAGCTGAGAGCATGTCGCACAGCTATGAATGACAGTATGCATGATGTTGCGGCTGCCATCCGTAACTTCACCGAGGTCATTGACAGACATTGTGGGGACACATTAGATCTGTTCCACAACTACATGTCCATGAGCCAGGGCAATGGTGGACGGTTGAGGCATCGATGTGGCCGTATGCCAGCAACAGCAGCAGCTGGCAGCCGTCGCGGGCGACAACAGGCCTGCGGCCGCTCCCATAATGCCAGCAGCAGCCCCAGCAATGCTGGTTCTGTGCTGTCATCAGACCACCCCAGGAGACCACGTGCACGTGGCTCTGGACAGTCCCAACAGGGACCTGTCTCCAGTCACCAACCACCTGCTTCTGATGACAGTACCCAGTCTGGCTTAGTACCTGATATGGTCCGTAGCACCCCTGCCAGGCACAGGTACCATGTCCATGGCCAGAGACAGTGATCTGTATGACCTGGCAGGTACAGTCTGTGGCTGTCCACAAACACCTGTATATTGCAGCCATGAGGTGAGACTGTGTGCATGCAAACACACATGCAAATTGATAACACCTAGGGCTACCGCATACACTCACACACTGCATCATCATTGCCCCATCTTGTACTGCTGTCCCTCACCAACACACACACACACAGACATGTCAATTGGTTGTATCAGTGGCAGACTCCAGCATACCAAGTACACACCCTGTGCATATGATGAAACTGTGCTACCTCCTGCAATCTGTAACATCAGTGCAGGAACAGGTTAACATGGTGCTGATGCACAGGGTGACTACATAGAAGTGTAGTAATAGTATAATGTTGACAACAGTACAGTGTAATGATATCATTGTGGGTATATCTCAGCATGCCTGATGCAGTTACAGTATGAATGTCATTGTATTGTTTTGTACACCCATAGTAATTACCATAGTGTACTGTCTGCACATCTTTGCATACTGGTAGTGAGGTTGTCAAGAGATGGCCACCTACATATGTAGCACAGGGGATATGAAAATGTACATATTGATACTCAATGATGGTCATGTCAACTGCAAGTTGCATGCTGTCCACACTCGACTCTGCAATGAGGATGTTTGAGGATGTTGATATCTGTGCAGTAATACACAACAGGTTCAAGACTCACAAGAGCACACTAGCACTACAAGGTCACACCTCATACCATGCATGACAGCCCCAAAACACAGAACTAACTATGACAGGAGGGAGAGTCTCCATACATGTCAAGGATACTGTGGTGCCAGGACAGGTAGCATACATCCTACTAAGTCTGGAACTGCTGAGTGAGGGCTCAGTGTCTGTTATTCGAAGTGTGTATTATTACAGGTATGAGCACTTGGATTTCAGGCCAGTTATTCTACATTACGAAGGTACATGGTCTGTACACTTGTGGGGGGTGGGGCTGGACCCAGCCCGTCTGACCTGTGAATGTCTGGGTACAGGCTTATAGTGCCTGCATATATGCACTGTTACCTACTGGAAGTCGTACACCTTGTTTGTTGTAGCATAGTCTACATACAGGCCTGCTGACTGTAGCTTTGTTTGTATGCATGTTTTCTTGTTATGTCCCTGAAACACTGATTCCACCTGCAATGCAGATTTACAGCACCTCTGTGGATCCCTAGTGACATCTGTATTGCTTACTGTACTGATGTCCATGTCTCACTTGACAGAACGTCACTGTTTGTCCTGTTTGCATGTAAGTTGCCTGTAACACATTGCATATGACTTACCTCGCATTTGCTCAAGACAGCATTTATATATGCCAGCACTAACAAATTAGGAGCACTACACCCTCACATACTCACCTTGAGTACCTTGTTCCCCATTGGCCCTATGTGTCGTTAATTAGTATGGGATTCACAATGCTATGGTAGCATGTGCAAAGGTCACCTGTCAATCTACTCTCTGGTCCAGTTGGTGAATCTGTGAGTCATGTGGCAATGTTACAGCTGCCTCATGTACACAGACAACCCTCTTCCCTTCCCATACACTTACAACACATGTGAGAGATGCAACCACATAGCCAAACTGGGGGCTAAGCTCTCTTAACTCAGTACTGGCATACCCTGTCAGGTGGAGTGGGATACTACAGTGAATACAATACCAGTCTCACATACACCTGCCACGACAGCAACCCAAACACAGAAACACACAGGTACATTCTTGGACTCTCGGAATAGCATCCTGCCTGAGCAGCTGATACCTGCAAAGCGGACACACAAGCAAACGTTACGCCAGAGCAGAGCACGTGCAACACATAGCTCACAAAGCCTGTGTGCCAAACAGTCACAGCCCATACGGCTTAACAACACACCTGCAACAGTTGTAATAGGTACCTCTATCGTGAGGTACACTGAGGTCCTGCTCATCAGGCTGAACAAGGTAAAGGTCACGCTGAGATGCCCGTCAGGCACTATGATCCACCACATAACACAAGCATACAGGTCACTCCAAGGCATGTACAAATATGACTCAGTCATTGTCTGTGCCAGTGTGTATGACCTGTGACGCACCTATCTGGACTACATGTCAGGGGACATAGAGGGGCTCTCTGAGCTTGTGGCACAGGCTGGTATGACCCTGACCTTGAGTAGCATCTTACCCTCACCAAGAATGCTGCCACAATATGTATACAGTATGATCAGTTTCTACAATTACCGTATGTTTCGGTGACATTCAAAGGGGATCCAATGCCTCTCAGCATGGGATTACATGCTGGACAAGCCACGTTGCTTTGCTAGGGATAGCTTGCACCTGTCACCCATGGTCCGTTGTATATTGGCAGAGGCTCTTGCTACACACATAGTGCCTTTGTATGCAAGGCTGACATTACATAGACACCTACACAGGTATCACACGGGATAGGACACTAATAGTAATGTTACTCAACACCAGCAGTGTAAACCTCAAGATGCATGCAGTGGAAACTGTCCTTAGCATGGGGAACAGCAATATCCGTGCAGTAACAGACTCCTGGTACAAGGCTCCCAGGTGCACCCCATCACTGCCAGGTCATACCTCATACCATGCTTGTCGTCCCCTACACATGCACCAAACCAGAACAGGGGGGTTGTATCCAAAGGCACCTCAGATACACACACCCCCAGGTTGGTGGCACAGCACAAAGCATCAGAGCCTATCCATGTGCAAGTAACAGTGGGTTAGACTGCCTTCAGGTTCATAGCCTGGCACACACCACCCTCCCATACCCAGGAAATCCACTTGGCCTTCCTGATAACACTGGGAATATGACGGTCTCTACAAACACCATTATATGGGTGGACTGCAACTACCCAAACATAGAGTGTGAGCATTACTCTAGCTCCAAGACCCTAGCTGAAAGGTTCCTAGCATTCATTCCCTGCATTGCTATGGAACAACTTGTTACCACTCCCACAAGAGGTGAAAACATGCTGCACCTGTTCATCACCAACATGTGGACTATATGCTCCAGACCAGTCGTGTATCCCTCGCTGGTAAGATGACACCATCTACAACTCACACTGTATATTCACATACCACATGCAGCCCCTGCACAGAACACCACAATCATACAGTTGTCTAATGCAAATTCCATGTATTCACATGAGGCAGGCTTCGGACATGGGAACTATTGAAGGTCACAGGTACATATGTGTATGTGGCACACACATACATCATGTGTGCATTGACATTACTGATATAATGTATGTCGTGCAATATTGGGAACAACACCCCACACACATGGACAAACTGCGTGACAAAAACACACATGGGGTTTGTAGGATACAAATCCCTACCTAACTATGCTATGACACTTGTGAGAGACGCAGTAGCAGAGTGTGCTATTTGCATTACTGGGAGGCTTGCTTCCTCCTGCTGTACTTATAGGGTGCTGACATCATCAGTGTTTAGACAGTGGAATATGCAGCATGTGTTGTGTTGTACTAGTTGCCAAAAGGGACATTTCTCTTACACATAAATTGCACACACACTACTCCCTCACACACACACTGAGCACTTGCAGGATTCAAACTCCTACCTAACTATGTTATGACACTTGTGAGAGACACAGTAGCAGAGCGCGCTATTTGCATTACTGGGAGGCTTGCTTTCTCCTGCTGTACTTATAGGGTGCTGACATCATCAGTGTTAAGACAGTGGAATATGCAGCATGTGTTGTGTTGTACTAGTTGCCAAGAGGGACATTTCTCTTACACATAGAATTGCACACACACTATTCCCCCACACACATTCACACACTGCGCACTTGCAGGATTCAAACCCCTACCTAACTATGTTATGACACTTATGAGAGACGCAGTAGCAGAGCGCACTATTTGCATTACTAAGTGACTTGCTTTCTCCTGCTGTACTTATAGGGTGCTGACATCATCAGCGTTTAGACAGTGGAATATGCAGCATGTGTTGTGTTGTACTAGTTGCCAAAAGGGACATTTCTCTTACACATGGAATTGCACACACACTACTCCCCCCCCACCCACAGTCACACATACACACACTGAGCACTTGCAGGATTCAAGCCCCTACCTAACTATATTATGACACTTGTGGGAGACACAGTAGCTGAGTGCGCTATTCAAATTACTGGGTATCATTTGTGCTCCTGACATATGTATAGTGTGCTGACATCATTATGTATGAAGAGGTATGTACATCTGTTACTATCCATCAGTAGGGGGGAGAGCATATCTCTGCATTAACTTTGCACAGGCTCAGTGGCTTACTGTACTGCAGAGGCAGACGCCAAATACACTGTGGATAGCCTTCTGTATTCCCTAGGTACAACAGCCTAGTATTGCACTCTACAGCCATATGTTTACCTGTCAGATGCAAGTATCTGTTGCTCATATACTGTTTGTGGGTCTTTATTGCCATAGCTTTCCCTATCTCTATGAACAACTTGTGTACTGTGGCAGATGTTTGCATATGAGTGGGATCCAGTACTTTACTTATGTCTCTGTTGTAATTTCACTGTGTGCACTGGGCAGATTTCTGTATTGTGGGAGGTTCCTGTGTTAACACATACAAATGCCAGATATGTGTGTGCAACTGCTGAACTGTGACATGGCCTAAGTGTGTGAGCATGCCCAGTTCACAGTTTCTATGGCTTCTTGAGTGACACGTCTCATTTATCTAAGTGTGCGAGCATGCCCAGTGTGAACTTTCCTTATGTTGGGATCTGTGGTCCACCACATTTGTGTTTGTGTGTGGACTTCATCTATATTTCACATGTACAGTTGTGTGTTGGACGTCAGGTTGTGTTCTTACTGCCCAATTGCTTTGTGTCTGAACCTAACAGGCATTATGCTTTGCCTGCAGGGTTGCCATGGGATAGTTTGCATACAGTTGTCAACATCCTTTCATACTGACCAAACAGTGTATTGTCGTATAGTGTACTGGTTCAGTACTTTCACTGTGGTGGACAGTATCATCGGTTTCAGTCCTATCACTGCTTGTAATATTTATAGTGAGCACACCAGACTGGTTGAGGGCCAGTTGTGCAGATATGACCATGTTGCATTTTGTTCAGATATGGACAGCATAGAACATGATTGTCCGGCATTGTTAATGTATTCCACAACTTGTGTGGACAGTGACAAACAATGGACATGTGCCCTAGGCCATTTGTAATGCTACTCAGAGAGTGTTTGTCCTTCAACACACATTTACTGGTGTTTGCCATGACATATGTCAAGGTTAGTGTGCTGTGCCTCTATCTACCCGTGACATACAGGTGATATCCAGGGTACACCTACCATCTCCCATCCAGTCATCATGATTCCTCTGGATGACAGTCAATGAGGGACTCCCCGGATAACCTGTACTGGGAGTTTAGTTATGAGTGGAGTGAGCTTCTGGGATATGGACCAATCGGTACAGCATGTCCTGTTTATGTCTGTGCTGGGGTTCAGGCCTGTCATCTGCATAGGTCACCAGCATTCAGATTTTACATGGTGCCAAATGTCCATTGATACCAGCTTGGTCATGACTTTATACATCAGGCACAGATCACCTCCAGCCAGGTGGTATGGCACTGTGTGGAGCTGCAGTTTGTTTAATCAGGCGACACATGGCATCTGTTACAGCTCTGCGATCCTCCTGGTGGGGTATTTGTGGGGTCTTTCCAGTTGACGCAGGTGTCTGCTAAGGTACATCCCTCAAGGGCCATTGTATGCAATTGTGAGGCTGCTGATGGATGACTGAAGAGGCACATTGACCTACCCTGACCTAGCTGTGCTTACCTTCATGATTAGGTGGGTATATGGTATGTTTCTGTAACCACTACAGACACATGGTTGTCACATGCAGGATATCTATCACCTTGTGTCCCCATGTCTCTTATTGCTCCTGATGTACTTACTGGGTTAACACCTATGTGGTAATTTCTGGCCATGTACTGTGTTTCCACAGGGGATGACTATACACTATTCTGCATTTAGCTTGTTGACATGGCTGTGGCACCACTTGTCTGTTTCTATGTGTGCCTTTTGTAGGATGCTTGTGTCAGCTGGAGGGTCCGATATGGTGGGCAGTTTGTAGTCTTCTGCGAACCTCTTCAGACATAGTCCTTCCATGTTGGCCTGTACCTTTGTGACATATATAGCATACAAGAGAGGTCCCAGGACCATGCCTTGTAGGATGACAGTTGTACCTGGTTTGCAGTCTGACATGGCTGCAGCATGTCTGACCAGGTCAGTTCTGTCCTTGAGCTGGTTTGCAACCCATCTACTTGGATAGGGGTTTATAGTTAGGCTGGTGAGCTTATCTGTATTGACCAACTAGGGTATTGTATGGAAGGGTTTAGCAAGGTCCAGATAGGCTGTGTGAACCACATTTCCCACATCAATGGCCTTGGTGCACATTTCACATGAGTCAGACATGTTTAAGGGGCAGGATCTGCCCTATGAAAGCCACACTGGGTAGGGTCCAATGTCTGTAGGTACCCAATCTCATTATTCCTGGGATCCATGATCATCCTCTCCATTACTTTGCCAACCTAGATAGTCAGGGTTGAGGGGTGATAGTTTGCACTATCCATTCAGGCACCACCTTTGTGGTGAGGGACGTTGTTGCTGTACACTGCTCTTTGGGTACATATCCTGTGGTAAGACTGTGAGTGCGCAGTAGTGCTATTTGGTGTTCCATTCTTCTTACAGTAGTTGTTCAACACAACCCAGGACACCATCTGGTACCATTGATGCTGTGTGGTGTGCTTTGTAGATGCTGGCTGTTACCTCAGCATCTGCAATGTCAGGGGGCCAGCACTCTGCTGGGATAGATATTTGGCAGTATGGTGCTGGTGGGGAGTTTGCAAAGAATCTGTTAGGTTGGATGTTGGCAATGTGTATGGGTTTGGTGTATTGTTTGTGATATTTGAGTACTGCAGAGCATATCTGTGGATTATCACCATGGTTCCTACCATCAGTTAGGACAGCTGTGTGATAATCCTTTGTGTCCTGCACAATTTGTATCATCATAGGTTCATAGGTTCATACTAGGCTATCTGTCCTGGCCATGTTTGTGCATGGACAGACTGTGTGTGAATTTCGACACCCCTTGCAATGTGCATATTATGCCCATTTAGGGTTTACTTTACTAGATGTGACACAGGGATGGCCCCCAGTGTACACCTACTATCTCCCATGCACTTCACCAGATTTCTCTTGTTGAGTATGAGTGTGGAGCTCAGCCTATCATGGACTGGGATTCTGTTCCAGAGTGTAAGGAGCCTCTGGGTTATGGATCTGTCCCTCCAGCACATCCTATTTATCTATGTGTGGTGGTTCAGATATCTCACTGTGGTGTCTCTGCTGGATTTGGGGTTTCTGCAGTGGAGCATGTCCATTCATTCTGGATTGGACATGGCCTTGTACATCAGGCATACATCGCCTCTGACTGGGCAGTATGCTTGTGAATTGGGCTGTGGTTTCTTCAACCAGTCAGCAGATGACAAATGTTTGGACCCTTTATCCTCTTGGTGAGGTACATTTGGCGTCTTTCTAACTGCTGCAGGTGTAAGGTAAGGTACATCCGAACTGGGGCATTGTTGTCATGTATGGGCCTGATAAGGGAAGAGTATGGGGGCACAGTGACCTCTCTTGATCTACATGTGCATCCTTTCATATTAAGGTGGGCAATATAGCAGGTCTTCCTGGCCACCTTGGCAATGTGAGTGTCACATGACAGGTTACCGTCCAGTTGTTTCCCTAGGTCCCTGATTACTTCTTCCGTACATAATGGATTGCCACCTATGTCATACTTTGTGTGTGGCTTGTTTGGTATTTGTTGAGACATTCATACTCTGCAGTGTCTTCAGGAAGGCTGGCTGGGGTTCCTGGGTTTGTGAGTGTGGTCTGTAGCAGGCTGCAAACAGGGACGCAGTTTGAGCCACTGTTACTTGCCCTTGGATAGTCCATGCTGCTTCTTGCTGTGGTACCAACCTGGGGGTGTGGTTATCCTTGACAATTACTGATAGCCACACTCCTATTGTAGTGTGTTCCATGTTTTGGAGCTGTAGAGCATGGTATGAGGCATAACCTGGTAGTATTAGGGTGATCTTCTGGGCCTTGACCCAGGTTTCTGTTACAGAACAGATATTACCATTCTCCATGCTGTGGTGGATTTGGTCTGCATGCACCTTGCAGGTTAGACTTCTGGCGTTGGGTAGCATTACGTCCAGTTTGTTATCCCTTGTGCTACCTATGGTGATGGGTTTGTGTTTCCAGCCTTACATATTCAAGGCACAGTGGGGGTGACAACAGCCTTTGCTAGTATCCACACAGCCAGGTGTGCTGGGTGCATGCCATCCCTAGCAGGTGGGGCGTCATGTCTTGCTCAGCATGTCATCCCAGGCTGTCAGCCATTTGTCCCCCCTTGCTAACAGCAATACTTCAGCCAATTATTGTACTTGATCTTGTTGTCTTCATAGTGTGACATCATGCTTGGTGAGGGTGAGATGTTAGGCAGGGTCTTCATGTTTGCATATACTAGATAGTGTTACATTGCTTAACACATGGGAATCATGCCTCAGGTGGTGCTGCGGGTTGCCTCTGTCGGATGCACATACTACACTCCCTGTACAAGTTTGAGAGCAGGTTGTGTCATGTTAGGCGTCCCTGTTACTATATGAGTGAGTCAGAGAGGGGTATAATTCCCAAGGTTCCTACTGAGCCAGTGTATGTGCTATGCGTTGCCCCTTTGCCAAGGCCAGGGCATACTGGGCACACCTCCTTCTGCCTACTGGGGCAGGCTCAGGTTGTTCCTCCTCCGAGTCACGCTCTGCCTGTGATGGCCTTGGCAATGGTGGGGGGCTGTTTGTCCAGGCCCTATGCTGGTCCTGCTGCAGCTGTTTTCGCAGAATCATATTATGTAGCATAGCACATACCATGACAATTTGGGTACATGTAGTTGGTGAGTACTGCAAGGCTCCACCAGATGTGTCCAGGCACCGGGACCGTGACTTGAGCTGCCGAAACACATGCTCTATTACTCTTCGTGTTTGTGCGTGTGCCTCATTATGGCGTTCTTGTTCAGGTGTGTGTGTGTTTCTGATGGGTGTCATCAGCCACAGCTCCAGTGCATATCCAGCATCCCCCACTAGGTGACCATGTGGCATGTCCCCATTGGCAAATGTCTGGTACAGCTGCGTCAAATGCCAGATATGGGAATCATGGTAGCTCCCAGGGCAGCCAGCACACACATTCATTATTATGCCCTAGGCATCACACATGACCTGGCAGTTGATGGAGGGGAAGCCCTTGCGGTTAATGTAGGCCCTACCCCGCTCACCGGCTGGTGCTTTGATGCATATGTGCATGCAGTCTATTGCACCCACTACCTCAGGGTATTCCGCTATTTGCTGGAAGAGACGCATATTGCTGGCCAATACTTCATGGGAATTGGGGAAATATACATGCTCACCGACATGTGCTGACATGGCATCCAGGAACTGGTGCAGTACCCTGGAGGCTGATGCCTGTGATATCCCCATCATATCACCAGTTGGTCTCCGGAAGGTACCTGTTGCTAGTATTCTTAGGCCAACACATACCTTGGTTTCCACTGGGATGGGTTCCCCTCTGTTGGTTCTGTGTGTGAGGCGTGGCCTGCACAGCTCAACAATTTGCTGCAGGAGGTCTCTGTCCACTCTATAGCGCTCCGCTATCTCCAGCTCATGTAACCCCTGGTAGGTGACCCTGGGCCTGTACACTCTTCTCCATCTCCTCACTGTGGGTTGTCTAGCAGCATATGCATTGTCACCACCCTCAGCAAGTCTCCTATGTCTCCTTATAACAGCTATGGCAACCCCTAGCATGTTTGGTCTGAGTGCAGCTTTTTCAGTTTTCACTTCTAATAGCTTACTCCTGTCTTGCAGTGTCTCTTGAGAGAAATATACTGCAATTTTGTTTGCAGTGTTTTAAGTGCTGGGCTGGGCTAGTATTCTTCCTGTGTAATTGCCTGCTTCTAATTGTTTTCACCTGCTAGCTCTACCAGTATTCCCTGCTAGCTTCCTACTATTTCTTCTGCTTCCTTTTTCCTCTCTGTTTCCTCAGGGGGGAGCAGCACGCATACCAGCGAAAACACGTTCACAGTGGCTACCACACATGCACACATGCTTACACGGACTAGAATCTGCTTATTCGGGTTAAAATGCACGCACACCAGAGCAAACAGGTTTACAGATCTTTAAACAGGCACCTACATGCTTACTCTGCCTTACACACACGCACTCTGTCTTACTCGCGCCTCCCAGCATGCACACGCATGCATGCACGCACAGCAAGAAACTTTGGTGTTGGCCACAGTGTACACCTTCCATTTCTTGACTTTCCCATGCTTATCTGTTGACACTCCTCTTTCTATGCTGTGTGACTGACATCTTTCACATACCACTTTGCTCCAATGAGCTTGATTTCTTTTTGACATTCCCCCCTGTGATGTCACCTATCTCCTACTCTGTTACTCCCCCTTATCTAACTCTTACACTACACGGAATGTGCTCAGTTGCTATGTGACAGTGTGATTCACTATCCTACCACTCATTTACATAGGATTGCCTACTAATGCTTAGTTACGTGTCTTACACTCAGCTTCCCCCCTTAGCAACCACTAAACAGTGGCCATGTTGTTTTCGGTCTGCTAGTCACTGCATTGCAAATCCATGCATTGCTTAAAACTTTGTGGGTTTCAAACCTTTATTTTTATGTCTTATTTAGCGCAGCCCGTTTGCGCGGGGCTGCGCTGCGTTTAAACCTCGCCGATCGCCGGAAAAAAAATTATTTTATTTCATGTTTGCATCGGATTACCGTGCCAATGGCCACATATTTGGCCATTGGCATGCTGCCTGCTACATATGCACACTTTCTTTGGAGCTGTCATGGCTCCATTGTGTTATTTGCAGTAATGTACTGAGTTGTCAACTGAGTACATTTCTGCACCTAACACGACTCTTACACGGGCTGGTTTCAGCTTTGTGGATCGCTAATCTACCTCATTTGCATGCCTTTCGGCTGCAAGTGAGGTAATTAGCATATCCACGACCTGCCTGTGTAAGAGACGTTTTAGCTGGTCTCTTACACGGTATTTCGGGCTGTTCCTGGATCACGATGGCTGCATGGAGTCTTACACGACTCTTAGACTCCGTGCAAGCCATCGTGAATCCTGCCCATATTTTGAGAAATGATGTATTCATATGTCGTATACAGGTCACAGGAATGATAATCAGTACCAAAATAGACCCTAAGTTTGCACAATCATATTGGGACAAATGGAAACAGTATCATAAAGTTCCATATTTATGCATCTTTGTTGATGGTACAGACTCATGGGTGCATCCTAGGCATCTGATCCAGAAGCCCATTAACAGCAACCACTGCAGGACCCTTACATCCCCAGTTCATAAGGGCTGTGAGACTAGGCCTTGTGTACATTTATTTTTGCCCATTCATTTGTCTAGGTTATATTTAACAGACAGATATCGTTTTTGCTTAATGTAAAGTAGGAACGTATTCCAAACGTAAGACAGAGTTTGGGAAAGATCATGTCCTGTTTATTTTACAATGTAAGTTTAGGTATATAGAGTAGGTATTTTTGTTGATTCCAGTTTTATGGCTATGTAGGAAATCAAACAGGGCAAGATCATTTGCAGCCTTGTAAACCAAGAGGATATTGCCTCATAAAAATCTATAAGAGATTGAACAGTGTGGCAGCGCTGTCAGATGCTGATTATACACATGATTTTTTTTTTGGTGAGGAAGCATAGTATTTGCACTATATATATTTAGACATATACACTCCAAAGATGGCAATATATTGTAATATGGGCCTGATAAGGGAGGAGTACAGTGGAACAAAAACCTCCTTGGTGTGAACGATAAGCCTTAAGTAGTTGGGTTAGAGAGAAGGAGTTGCTAACATCAGTTGATACATGATGACGAAAACAGAGTTCATTGTCCTTGAACCAGTCTGGTTTCTAATTACAGTATGCTGAAAATCTGGCAGTTAGTGCAGATGATGAAGGAAGTGAGCTGTTAATGAGATTCTCCCTGTAATTATGGGCATATGGTTTGATTCTCCACTTCTCCATTTGCCAGCTGTATGACTCTGAGTAAGTTACTTGATCAGACAGTGCTCCTAGGTCACCCCTTGAAAAGGGATACTTGCATCCAGTGGGCTTATATTGTTAATGAGAATGTAAAATAAAATAAATTGTGGTAGTTATAAGCATGTTCTTGTTTTTCAGCTAGTACAGTACTGCGTGTTTTTGTATCAAGCTGAAGTCCATGGTCCTGGTACCTTGAATTTTGTATAGATCAAGGCCTTTAGTAGGATATGTGTGTCATCTGGGGTGTTGATGAAGAGCCCTGAGTTTTCATTCATCAGAAAATTTGGACAGCTCTT
Organism: Protopterus annectens; assembly: GCF_019279795.1. Lineage (NCBI taxonomy): Eukaryota > Metazoa > Chordata > Ceratodontiformes > Protopteridae > Protopterus > Protopterus annectens. The sequence goes on along the minus strand of NC_056725.1, from coordinate 1,319,650,893 downwards.
GGTTTCAGCTTCAACATCAGTAAAACAAGTGCCAAGGTACAGTGGCCTCAGAATGGAGCCTTGGGGGTGACAAATGGTGACGAGTCTTACTGAGGAAAGTGTGCAATAGCTCTGATTGAATGGGTTCTATCTGTTAGCCAGTTTACTAACCAATGAGTTATGTAAGAGTACATATTTAGCTTAGTTAGTGTGCCAGTAATGCCAGTGTGTGGAAGTGTTGGAAGTCTCATCTAGGTGTAGGTAGGTAACATGTACTGATCTGCCTTCATCCAGTGTCTCTGTGATGCTTTCAGAAAGTCATCCAGGTTAAGTACATAGGATATCCCCTTCACAAAGCCAGACGGGTTTAAGTCCAGGGATTGTAAGCTGCCAGAAAAAAATCTTCATTTGTTAATTGTAAAATAGTAATGTTCTGTTACTTTAAAACAAGGCTGATATGGCTAATCAGCCTGTATTTTTCAGGGTCCATGGTTTGGCCATCTTTTAGGGAGAGCCACAACAGATGTTCCTGAGGCTTAGGTACATACCAGTGGGGAGGATGGTGTTGAATAAGTCAAGGGAATCTGTTAAGTAGTGTTTCATACTAACAAAGAAACAGTGTGGTATGTTATTTGGACCCACCGATCTTGTTTTTTTAGCTTTGGACTCAACTTTTAGTACTTGTTCTTATAAAAACCCTGGGGGGGGGTGTTGACTGAATGCCATGGAGTGAGGACATTCAGTGGAAGGATGGAGTATGAAGAAGGGAGAAGTTTGATAAGCTTGTCTGACAGTGTTTTAATATGTTTGTGGTCAGCATAGATACTGCCGTTTTCTGCTTTCTCAGTGCAGTGCTGAATATCCTTACTGAAATTTGCAAAATAGTTAAAGAAAGTTTTATGATTGTATTTGGATGTGGTAGCAATGTTTAATTCATACTAGCTTTGCAGTACTTGAGTTTTTGCTTTAACCCTTTATTTATTCTTTTGAGTTCACTTTTGAAGTGAGGGGATTTTACTTCCTTAGGGCTGAGATTTTTTTTCTCTTTTAGAGTTTGTTAATGCTGGGTTTCCTCCAATGTGTTTTTTCCCCTGAACAGGGCATTCCATTTTATGATAAATAGTGAAAAACACTTCAATGCAGCAATTTAAAAAAGGCATTAAAATCCTATTTATAAGAAGTCAATTCAGCTATGTGATCCTTGTGAGGTGGAGAGCTTTTATACCTTTTTAGGGCAAGAGCTAATGCTAGAAAGTTAGCACTGGAGAAGTCTTTGAAAATAGTGGGAGATAAAGGCATCTTAAGCTGAAATCATATAGAGAATATTAAGCGGCAGTGGTCAGATATGACCACAGAGGTGACAACTACTGGTGAATTGCATATTGCCATATTCAGAAGAACCAGTCAGAAGTTGGGGTGGGTGGTACCAGTTGGTCAACAGGATTGTCAATGATGATGTCCAGAGGCTGTTTTTTATGTGTGGAGTATGTTAGTTTATAGACAGTGAAATCACACAGGATAATTCTGTTAGACTTAATAGTTAGGGATTGTAATTCATTGAGGCAGGCTTCATGGACTGCAGACACCATGAAGAGGGATCTGTAAATGTCCATTATATGAAGACGTTCTAGGCTGTTAGCCAATGAGATTTCAAACAAAACACAGATATTCTCCTAACAGACACACAGCCAGTCTTGCTAGGGTACCTAGATGAGTTGTAGACACTAAGACTATGTAGATAAGGCATGTTATCACCACAGAAGAATAACATTTCTGCAATTGTACAAAGTGATTTCAAAGTTAGGAAGGCCTTGTGAATGAGCAATGTTTTGTGTAGGCTTCCATCACTGAACAGTACTATCTTACTATAGGCCTGGTTTGAAACTGTGCACTATGGTAGCAGAAATAATCATTGCCAGTATGCAGAAGCCCAGATGAGAGACAGAGGTGCAGGGCATCCCTAATGAAAAATTTAAGGCTGTCAACCATCTCCCTCCAAAATGGAATGACTCTCATTACAGATTATCTTTTGTTTATCTGTATTGTATTACCAGTTGTAGTGATGGCAAGATACTGCCCTAAATCTTCTGTTTACCAGCCTCAGCAGCAAACGTAGACAGCCCAGACATGCATCTCTTCATACTGTTTAAGTTGGAGCATTAGAGGCTGTTTATTCTATATCTGCAATGACAAGTTCTTAATTATATTTAGGTAAAGGGACCTACGGCCTTGATAGCAGGCTTCATGGACTGCAGACACCATGAAGAGGGATCTGTAAATGTCCATTACATGAAGAAGTTCTAGGCTGTTAGCCAATGAGATTTCAAACACTTATTCATAAACTGAAGCCTTGTACCCCATCTGCTGACAAGCTTCCTTCTCTTTATCTCCAAAAAGCAGCCAAGGTAATCGCATACCCTATATCTATACTTATAAATAGGACAATCCAAGAAGGAACCATCCCAGACATCTGGAAAATCTCCCACATTATCCCTTTACATAAAGGTGGGAACTCGATCGATTACTCTAACTATAGACCAATTGCTCTCCTATCACCCTTAGCAAAAATTATGGAGAAATGCATTCACCAACAACTTTTACAGTATCTCTCGCTCCACAACATAATAGCAAGCTGTCAGCATGGCTTTAGGCCTTATCATAGTACTACCACTGCCCTCCTATCCTTTACAGACACTATCAATAGAAACCGCAACAACAACCTTCTCTCTTCTGCACTCTTCATCGACCTCTCTAAAGCTTTCGATATGGTTAACCATTCCATCCTAATTAACATTCTTGAATCTCTCTCCTTTGATAACCTAGCCATTAATTGGTTCAGATCTTACCTCAGCAATAGGCAACAGGCAGTTCTCTGGGAAAATCAAATTTCTTCCTTGTTACCCGTCACCATCAGTGTCCCTCAGGGTTCCATTCTTGGACCACTTCTTTTCTCTTTATTCATTAATGATCTCCATATAGCAATTCCTCAAGCGACCTGCATTCAATATGCAGATGACTCCACCCTTATTTGCTCAGCTTCCTCTCCAACTGAACTTTCTTCCCTTACTCAAAACATCTTCAACACGGTAGAAATGTGGTTTACCAAACGTTACCTCCTACTTAATGCCAAAAAAACTAAACTCCTTTGCTTTACTCCCACTACTAGGTCCTCCCCCTTAGACTTCACAATCTCTTCAAATAATGCCACTGTCATCTCACCTGACTCTACCACCAAACTGTTAGGAATAACCATTGACAATAATCTCTCTTTTGATCAACATATTAACAACACCATTAAAATAGTCAACAGAAAAATAGGATCCTTATATAGAATTAAGTCTTTCTTAACCACATCAGCTAGAGCCAAGATCGCTCATTCCCATCTAATCTCAACTCTTCTGTATGCCTCACCTATTTTTACAAACCTTAAGAAAACTAACCTTAACAAACTTGCAACTTCCTACAATAATATTGCCAGATTCGCTACTGGAAATCCCTTTAGAACTCACCACTGTTCTAATCTGATGCAACTAGACTGGCTGGAATTTCAAAACCATCTGTTAATCCCCCAACTCACTATTGCCCACAAAATACTGTACCAACCCAATAATACCCCTATACTCTCAAAACTCTTAATCCCATATAATAATCTCAACTCCCTTCGCTCTTCTAGTAAACTCATTGCCAGCTTAACAAAGTCTAATAACACAGCTGGTGACTCTATTTACTAATACAGCAGGAAGGAACTGGAATCTGCTACCTAGTGATATAACACTAACTACATCATTGCCACTCTTCAAACAAAAGCTCAAAAATTACCTCCAAAGTCACTGGCTATGTCCTTGTAGTAAACTTGACTAATCAACACCTATACCCTGTTTTTCTCCTCTTCTACCTTCTTCCTAACATTTAATAATTAGTCTTGTAACTAAGACTATCACTAAACCAAACTATATTCAATGTATTGCTTAAATCCCTCAATTCTTATGTAAATTATTGTACTTAACTCTTACTAGAGTGCATCTATTTCACTTTTTAAGAAAGATTATGTTCTATGTTAAGTGTCTTTGATCTCTGAAATGTTATACTGTAGCATATGGTTTTTAATCCTTTTTTTTACCATGTAATGATATATATATTTTTTTGTATACGTTTTTGTTTTTGTTTTTGTTTGAATTTGTGTGGAGCTTTTCTCCCCGGGCCTCTACTGAAAATGGATATATATCCAGCTAGACTAGCCCGGTTAACAAATGTAAAATAAAATAGTAATAAATAATGAATTCTGATACCTGAGAGACAGCTGACCATTACTTTAGCTTTGCTCATGTGTCATTCTGTCATTTTGTCTTCCTATTGAATCACCTGTAACAAAGATATTTTCATGTGTGTCAGTATTCTCTAGCAACTTTAGAGGCTTTTGCACACCACCTGGTAACTGTTGCTTCTGCTAGTACGATTGTGCTACTAAGGCTAAGGCACAGCAGTATTGTTTAGAAGGTATAGGAAGAGACACTGTGGGATTTTTAGTACATTAGTATATGACGATTTGGCTTTATGGGTACAATGTGCTGTCAAGCATGGTATGAGCAGTGACAACCAAGATACATGAATGATGTTAGTGGTTTGTCTCCAGTTCAATTACATATCTATACCTCTCACAACTGGATTCTGTGTCTGGTAAATGTAAAGGTTTTTCCATTAGCATAAGGCAGTTCCTATACCATATCAAATTACCAAATGCAAGTAGGTCAGTTACAGAAGGAGTATCTGCACACTGTTGAGCCAAGGTGTCTGAAATCCATTTGGGGTGATCATTACTACATATTCTGAGTAGTGTTCTAGATACAATACAGCAACAGTAACTCAGATGCTTTACCGATGATTACAAATTATAGAAATGATAGTTTGGTGTAATGTAGATGAGTTGCATAGTCAGAGTGAACTAGTTAACTAGAAATAATGTTCTAGTACTATATTGCAAGAAAAGAAACAACTAATAGTAATGGATCACACACACCTTAGTAAGTATTGTGTAGCAGTCACAGGTACCGCAAACATTTAGTAATGCAGTAACACAGAGGCATAGGCACCACAGTTGTACAGGCTTGCTAGAAATACTGCTGGCTTTGGGTTCTGTTCTGGCCTCCTGCTCATTTCTTCTGCTGTAGCACACAATTTTCAGTGGGTGTTTCACTGTCCCACCTCAGTACAGTGCCCACTGATGTGTATTTGGAGTGACCTGCATGTTTTCTTTTTCTTTCTGCAGCTGTATGACACAAAACCCCACCAGACACACATTTGACTCTTTTTACAAATGACCCAGGAATCCTGTTTGCTTATGTGACTTGCTCGGTAATATAGTAAACAAAGGGAATTTTTTTAGGCTTTTGGGCATTCCACTTTTATAGAAAACTAAAACAGACTGAGAAGGTCACACCGAAAAAACAATCAGTAAAAACTAAATGAAAACTCTAGTCAAGCTAGAACTTCCACTGAGTGACCTCTCAAATCTCTTGTATCAGTGGCACATGGGATATATGCAAATGACCCTTATGAACATCAGGTATTTCAGCTATATGGCGATTCTGAATGTTCATGACTTATTTCTTTTTAAGTCATTTCATTAGACAATTTCAGGCCAATATAGCTGAAACACCTGATGTTCATAAGGGTCATTTGCATATATCCTATGCACTCTGATACAAGAGATTTGAGATGTCACTCAGTGGAATTTCTAGCTTGGCTAGAGTTTTCATTTAGTTTCTACTTTTATAGAAAAGGAACTTTTCTATAAAAGGGAAGAGAGAGAGGGGCAGTGAAAGGGAGACAGAAAGAGAGATTTTCCTCCTACTGGATACTGAAAAGAATGAAAAGGTTATATCACCTCTGTGATCCCAGTAGATCTATTCACTATGTGACAAGCAGGATAATATCCATTGTAGGCTCTCCTGAGACTTTCATTTAAGATATGTATATATGTGAAGTGCCTGCCAATGTGTAAAGAGTTGGAAGCTGTGATATATTCTTCATACAAATCCATCTTTGATTTAGAAAAATAAGTTATCATACCTTTTCTGAACAAAGATTCTGCATTGTTTCCTGTGTCTGAAGTTTTACTATCACACTGCCATGGCATATATTGCATGAACATAAAGCATGCAACGTGAGCTATATACTAACCAGAGGTAGCCGTGTCCTAAACTACCCATCTCAATTGCACAGGACATTGACAGCTTTATGCATGGCTTTCATGCAATAAGGCAAGCTATGTGCAAGACATGTACCAATTATATGCATATTACATTTCAATACACTGAATAAAGATTCCTATTGCTTCTGTATATACTCTGTAGTCAATATTCAGGAAAATTATATAAAAATAATAGCATTGTATTTTAGTCCACTATCGAATATTTTTTTCCTTTTTCTATCTTCCTTGCATACACACACACACACACACACACACACACACACACACACACACACACACACACAGGCACATTCACTTTCATCTGACGGAATTGTAAAAAGAAAAAAATGTACATGAGAATACGAATATCAGAGGCAAACTAAAATACAGGTAAAACAAACTGTAACAAACTGCAGGTGGCTTGAGTCGAATGATGAACTGATGTCCCTAATGTGCTATGGCACTAATATGTTGTTGAGTGATGTGATAAGCATTCCCCTTGAGCACATTGATAATTACAAATTCAATAAAAGGATCACAAGGTCTCTGCTGTTAACTAGTAATTACAGTCTTGGGTCATAAAGGAAAGACACAGGCTCCATTATGTGTTTCCATAGATGATGGGCAGCATTTTTTTATTATTTGATTGCTGATAGAGAAATGCATGCAAGTGTTACCTTATTTCAGCTGAACACAATGTTTCCTTTAGATTTATAGACTGTGCTTGTATGAATAGACTAGAAGTTCATGGGAGCAGGGAATGACGTGCCTATGTTTTATTTCTGAATTTCTCTCTCCATGCTGTACTGCATTTATTCCCTTCTTTTAATCCAAGATTCAACTGCAATAGCAAAATTAAATAAATTAGTCTGTTGCAATGGAAAATAAAACATTCCACAAAACTCCTTCATTTTAAAGTTTTTTACTGCAAACATTTTCACCCAGATATTAAACAGTTTATAGCCTTTATGAGTTCAGTGAAGCATAAACCATGGTTGGCTAAATGCTTGTGAAGATGTTTTGTGAATGTTCATGTTTTGGGTTACTATTCGAACATCGAATTTTCAATTGTTTGAATCACTAAAGGTCGAGCTTTAATGATCGAACAATTGAAAATTTGAAGTCTTCAAAATAAACATTAAAAAAAAAGAAAAGAAAAAGTAAAGGGTGTAGGTTGCTTTAACCTGTCAAGGTACGTTTTCTTTGTTTTATTTATTTATTTTTTAATTTCGAAGTTACGGAACTTTGATAATATGGTGTCCACCATATGGTATTCGAAGTTCCGTAACTTTGATTTTGTAATAGGTAACCCATGTTTCCATGAAATCTCATTTTACGTAGGTGTTATGCTTACTTAAAACTGTCAAGAACTAAAGGACATAATCCCATGAGCTAGTTAGTCTAAAATCCATTGGCAGAAGAATGTATCAAGGTACCCACTTATTTAAGGAGATGGTTAGAGTTCATCTCAGACTGAGGTAAGATTGCAGAAATACACAATCCCCCGGATTCTCGAAAGCTTGCATGGCGTGCAAGATGGGTGCAGGAGCTCAGACAGGCAATATGTCTGCCGTGCAATCCAGGAACAGCCTGCAGGGGCATGCACGAGCACTCCTGCACTAATCCTGCACAGAGTAAGCCCTGGTATGCAAATCACCCCATTTGCAGGAGAAATCTATGCAAATTAGGTGATTTTACAATCCAAGAAGCTTGCAACTAGTGCTATCTGCAGAAATGTACTTGGTTAGTAATTGAGTACATTTCTGCAAAATCCAAAACAGAGCTGTGACAGTTCCAAGTAAAGGCTGCATATCATGTAGTAAGCATGCCAATGGTCAAGTATAAGGCCACTGGCATTGCAAAAATAAAAAAAAAATACAGAAATCAACTTTAATTTTATTTAGCCGATCTCGGCTGATTAAGCGTAGGGCAGCGGTGCACAAACGGGACCGAGGAGAAAATAACAAAATGAACTTAAATTAAGCATTCTAAAGAAAATCAGTATTCGGCCATGCAAGTCAATGGCAGGCAGAAGACAACATGGCCAGTGAGTAGTGTTGCTAAGGGGGGAGGCTCAGTGTGAGACATGTAACTATGCATTAGCAGGCAATCCTATGCAAATGAGGGGAAGGATAATGAATCCCAGTTTTCCCCAGCATGTGAGTCAAATCCCAACAGTGTAAGAGTAGGAATAGCTTGGTGCACACCTAGGAGTTAATTGACATTATGGGGGGGGGGGTGTCAGACATACTGTAAGTAGATTGGAGCGCTGTGGCTCGGGTTTGCTCCTATAAACTAAGCAAACACCTTCCCCTTTGGTTTTTCCCACACTCTACACCATCGGTGTATACAAGCAGGGAAATTTTAACAAACAAACCTACAAAATGAAAAGGGCTGCAGCAGGCAACATAGAACAACATGTGCAAGAGGCTGAGGGTGGTGAGAATGTGATTCCTGCTGATCAATCCACAGTGAGGAGATGGAGAAGAGTGTACAGACCCAGGGTAATCTACCAGGGGGTACATGAGCTGGAGATAGTGGAGTGCTATAGGGTGGACAGAGACCTCCTACAGCAAATTGTTGAGCTGTGCCGGCCACACCTGACACACCAAACTGACCGAGGGGAACCCATCCCAGTGGATACCAAGGTATGTGTAGGCCTAGGAATATTAGGCACAGGTACCTCCCAAAGCTCAACTGGGCATATCATGGGGATCTCACAGGCATCAGCATCCAGAGTATTCCACCAGTTCCTGGATGCCGTGTCAGCACATGCCAGTGAGCACGTATATTTCCTCAACACCCATGAAGTGTTGGCCAGCAATATGCGTCTCTTCCACCAAATAGCAGAATACCCTGAAGTAGTGTGTGCTATAGACTGCATGCACATATGCATCAAAGCACCACCTGGCGATCAGGGTAGGGCCTACTTCAACCACAGGGGTATCCTGTCCATCAACTGCCAGGTCGTATGTGATGCCCAGGGCATTATAATGAATGTGTGTGCTGTTTGCCCTGGAAGCTATGACGATTCTCACATATGGCATCTGATGCAGCTGAACCAGAGATTTGCCAGTGGGGACACCCCCTACGGTCACCTAGTGGGGGATGCTGGTTACACACTAGAGCTGTGGCTGATGACATCCATCAGAAATGCACACACACCTGAACAAGAATGCCATAATGGGGCACATGCACAGACCAGACTTATAATAGAGCATGTGTTTGAGATGTTCAGGTCACGATTCTGGTGTCTGGACACATCTGCTGGAGCCTTGCAGTACTCACAAGCTGCATGCACCCAAATTGTTATGGTATGTGCCATGCTACACAATATGATCCTGAGAAAACAGCTGCAGCAGGAACAGCATGGGGCAGGGCCACACAGCCCCCCCCCACCAATGCCAAGGGCTGCACAGGCACAGAGTGACTCGGAGGAGGAACAACCTGAGCCGGCCCCAGTAGGCAATTGGAGGCATGCCCAATATGCCGAGGCTGTGGCAAAGAGACAATACATAGCACATACACTGACACAGTAAGGACCCAGGGAATGACACCTCTCTCTGACTCGCACATACAGTAAAAGGGATGCCAAACATGACACTACCTGTGCTCAACCATGTATAGGGAGTGTACTATGTGCATCCGACATAGGCAGCCCTCCAGCACCATCCACAAGTCTGGCACACCATCAAGGTAAGTCAATTAAACTACCAATTGCCAGATGGAGTAGAATGTGTTGTTACCTGTATCTATGGTATGGATGTGAGCATGCAAGGGAATTGGGTGGCTGAATGTTATGGCAGCAGACAGTAGACACCAAAACTGGCACCATGACAGCTGTAACACATACTGAAGTCACCATAGTAGCCAGTACTACACAGGGTGACAAAACCCACTGCAGGAAATGTTCTGAATCACATGTGTGTCCATATGAACCACACATGCCAGTCAGGATGGTTCACATACCCAACAACAGTCTCAGCCAGCAGGACAGGTGTAGACAAACCCAAATAGAGCCTGTGCTATGACCCCTGAATGATGGCTATAGTAAACCTCCCCCCAGGCCTACACAGACAGACTATAGCAGGGCAGTCAGTGGGATGTTAGTTCTGAAGTGTAGGAAGTCAAATAATAATATGTAGGGCAACCAAAGCTATGATCTGTAGTACACTGGTATGCCTCTAGTCAGCATGATAGGTAAGAATACAGAATGAAATGGAGCACCTGACATACCAGTACAGTCATAGCAAATGTGTACAAGTGTCAGGTGTGCCCCCATCCTACGTAGTAATGTAATAACAGTCAGGTGTGCCCCCCCAATCCTGTGTAGAACTGTAGAAATAGACAGGTGTGACCCCCTATGTAGTAATGTATTAACAGTCAGGTGTGCCCCCCAACATCCTGTGTAGAAATGTAGAAATAGTTAGATGAACCCCCCCAACCCTACATAGTGATGTAATAACAGTCAGGTGTGCCCCCCAACCCTGTGTAGGAATGAAGACATAGACAGGTGTGCTCCCCCCATCCTATGTAGTAATGTAATAACAATCAGCTGAGCCCCCCCCATCTTATGCAGAAATGTAGGAACAGTCAATGCCAAGTGCTTGATGGATACCCTGCAAAAACAGCATGCAACCTGTCGGTGTACAACTCAAAGGTCAGCACTGCAGTGCAAACTACCTTGGCTCGATCCACACATTAAATACAAGTGGACATACTGGGCATGCTTGCACACTTAAACACATGAAGGCCATGTCTGCAAATACCAGTGGGCCAGACGTATCTGGCAGTCACAGTTGTTAGTGCAGACACTCGTCAGTATGCACCACTCATGCCTTGCACACACAGTAAATAGGAATACAGACATATATGTAAGGACAACACACTATAATAAACCAAAGGAAGATGTACATAGATGTGTGGAAAAGAGTGGCTGTGACAAGGAGCCATCCAGGCCTGTCCCACCCAGCACACAACCAAAGGGCCCCAACCACATGAGGTTCAGATGTCACTCACAGCAAATACTAGCCACCATTATCTGTCAGCATTACAGACTATGTGGTGCACGTGTCAGCTGTGCAACATGACTGTACAAGGAAGTAGTAATCTAGCAGCTGTATACACATACCTGTGAAATATGACCGTGTATGTGCCTGCATATGGCGTGTCAACCTCTAGATTAATGGGTTATGGCCCATGCACACACACTGCCCACCCCATAGCCCTACTATGACAAGCCTGCTGAAGTCATCAATACACCTTTGGGTGAGTAGTAGCCCAGTAATCTCTGTGGCGTGTCCCATAACTTTGTACTGCTGTAGTGTGATAAAATAGTTAGATAGGAGTTCAAATCCCAGACATGGCAAGTGTGTCTGTGTGTTTATGTGTCTGTCTCTCTCTATGTAGAGAGCAATGCTTTTTAGGGTAGGCACACTCCCTACAATTCAAATGCTCATCTTTGACAAGGCTGCTGATGCCATCCACCTAGAAATACACCTCTGGGAAGCTGTAGTCCAGTAATCTCCTTAGTGTGTCCTGTAACTGCATATGGCTGTAGTGTGGCAAATTAGTTAAGTAACGGCTCTAATCCCACACTTGGCAAGTGTGTGTGTCTCTCTGACGCTGTCTGTGTAGAGAGCAATACTTTTTAGGGTAGTCACATGCCCTGCAATTCAAATGCTCCACTTTGGCAAGGCTGCTGATGTCATCCACCTAGAAATACACCTCTGGGAAGGTTGTAGCCCAGTAATCTCTGTAGCGTGTCCTGTAACTGCTTACTGCTGTAGTGTGAAAATTAGTTAGGTAGCTATTCTAATCCTAGACTTGGCAAGCATGTGTGTGTCTGTCTGTGTAGAGAGCAATGCTTTTTTGGGTAGTCACACTCAGTACATTTCAAATGCCATACTTTGGCTATCCTGCTGATGTCATTCATTGTGAAATACACCTTCAGTGAAGGAGTTCTCCAGTAATTCCCCGTGGTGCGTCCTATAGCAGTTCCATGCTGTAGTGTGATATATACCTCTGTTAGGGGTTCTGTCAGTTGTGGATGTTTTGTGTGTGTGTGTCACTGTCTGTGTTGGGAGCAATGCATTTTAGCCTAGCCACACTCACTACAATTTGAATGTCCTACTTTGCCAATCTGCTGATGTCATCCAATTTCATATACACCTTTGGGGAAGGAGTACTCCAGTAATCTCTGTGGCACGTACCATAACTGCATGGTGCTGTAGTGTAATAAACCAGTTAAGTAGGGGTTCTACTCCCAGACATGACAGGTGTGTGTGTGTGTGTGTGTGTGTGTGTGTGTGTGTGTGTGTGTGTGTGTGTGTGTGTGTGTGTGTGTGTGTGTGTGTGTGAGTGTGCGTGTGATAACAGATGTGAAATAGCCGAGAGGCTGGGGTGCAAATCCATACCCATATGTGACATCAAGGACAGGGAATCACAGTTAGCAACCCCAGTATTACCCAGAGCACACTCTCAACCCATGACACACACACACACACACACACACACACACACACACACACACACACACATCCCTAGGCAACAGCCGATATGTGGGTAGTACACTGCATATTGGCCACTGATAATAACTATGGAGTGATTGCAATGGGATACAGAAGGCATGGCACCCTGTCCATCTGTCCAATAGGCACGTACATGCAGACAGTGCACGTTCCCCACTGGACACCTGCAACACCTGTGGTGCCATCACATGTGACCCACAAAGGACATACCATGCCTGAAAACATGCCCTGTATGGACAGATGCCACTGACACCAGGGAATGCCATTGGAATGCCGTTAGCATGCTATCAATATAGGTGCAGGATAAACCTGCTGTCCATTACCAGTTACCACCACAGGTAGCCAAGACTGGCACATCTGATGATAATCTGTGTGCACAACATGGGCCAGACCCCCCACGTACAGTTCCACATGTCTCTGTACATGCATGTGGAAGGTATGCACATCCCAGACACCGTCCATGTCATGGACTAAGGAACGCATACATGGCAAGCGATGCATAGCATTGGCCACACACAATAGTCACCCAGGTGACTGGATGGGGGCTACATTACCCACCTGTGTGGGCAAATGCAGAAACTACAGCCCTGAGCCACAATGCTGACCATTGTCATGTGACCTGATGCCAAAGTATACCCATCACCTAGCCTTGTATAGCCATCTGGCACAGTCAACCACCACACACCTGTGCAGAAACGCACCCATGCATGTCAGTACTGGCACCCTTTGTGTGTGTGTTGTATGATGCGAATGATCACATCCACACTCACTACAACCCCCATTGGCATACTGAAGCATGCTGTCTGATGACAGACACCTCCCCATACCCTTTGCCCATATCACCTCTGTATGACCGCTGTGGTGCATGAGATACCTGCACAGTAATGTGTTGTGGCAATCTCACTAGTGATGGGTTGTATTCCTGGCCCTGCCAAGTGTGTCAATTTGTGTGCATCCCTGTGAGAATGTGGCTGTCTTGACACTGGCACCTGTTCATGCAGACAGGCATGTGTACTACAGCTGCTGTATAGCTACCATATCCCTGTTGCAGATGTCACTCACCATCATATATACTTTCTGAGGGCTCCTCAACATGTAACCTATGTGGCGCATCCAATAACTGCATAGAAATGTGATAGCACTACATAGTCATCCGGGGTTTGATACCCTGTGCTGGTAGGTGTGTGACACAAACATGCTTAAGTTTTACTCTCCCACCCCTTGTGACTTGTCCTTGCCTCTATATATACGTAGGGGAGATTAAAAGATTGTTTAAACATCGATTACAGGAACATGTCAGAGACATAAAGAAATGTAAAGTGGAAAGTTCCATTGTAGTGCATTTTATGCAGCATCATAAAAGTGATTATAAGCTGTTACAGGCTACTATTTTAGATAAAGGGCAGGATTCACGAAGCCTCCATGTAAGAGATACAAGGCTTACATGGAAGCTGCAGTTAAAAGGTGTGACGTCAGCATGTCATGCATATGCATGAGGGCATGCTGAATCACACCTAAGGCTAACACGGTCTGTGGAAGACAGTAGGGGGCATGTCCGTAGGCTGAGCCCCGCAAGCGGACACGCCCCCAGAAGAGTAAAAGTGCCCAAAGTAAACCCCCATGACAGAGTACATGGAAATGTGAATAAACACAACACAACACATGCCCCCACAGACTATGAACATAAAATCATATAAATGAACATTTTAATATTTTTTTTAAACTGTAAAGATGTTTGCCCGTGAGTGCGCTCGTTTGCGTGGGCGTGCCCGTAGCTCAGCCACAGTTAGCAGTAAGTGGAAAAACATACAAGAACTAACTATGCAAAGCAAGCAAAAAAGCAATAGCATAGCGGTAGAGACGTCGGCTGAAGAGTAGGCAGTCATGGTTCGAGCCCCCACAACATCAATTTTTATTTTTAGTGAAATAAGTATGAAACAAGTCCCTGACACATATGTACACATATAAAATTATATTTGATGTAAAATGTAATGAAACAGGCCAGTTATTGTGAAGAAATGTGAGATAACAAAATAATAACAAATGACAGATGTGCCCATAGCTGAGCTATAGTTTAACAAGTTGAGTGCATCTGCCTGTAGGTGAGCAGTGGTTTAACAGATGCAAAATGAGTGCCCATAGGTGAGCAATGGTTCAATAGGTGCAAAATGAGTGCCTGTAGGTGAGCTGAGCATAATATGCGTGCTTACAGCCAAATGTAGCGTAAACCAGCGTAACCTGTTTGCGCAGAGCTGTGCACTGCGCCAACAAGCTAACCGACGGGCAACATTGAGCAAGCTGTAACAAAACTGCCTTTACACAGATACACCCTCTAGCCTGTCTAGACAGACATAAAATATAAAAAGCAGTGGCTTTGTTCGAACCCAGGATACCATGCACCATAGTCAAGGTACTGAACCACTAAGCCATGACAGCTGTACTTAGAAACGCAGTAATAGCAAATATATAGGAATGAATAGAAAGAGGAGCATGACAAAGCAGGTTTTGTGAAGCTGATACAATTCCAAAATGGCCAATCACAGATAAGTGCGGGAAAAACGTCATATATAAGCCCCATAGGCGGGAATACACAGCATAACTGATTGTAGAACTAACCTGCAGCCAGAATGTCAGGAGTAGGTGAGGGTAGTTGCTTCTGAGCACAGAGGTGGGGTGTTGAGGAGTCCAGATATATGGTCTGGCTCCTTGTCCACAATCATGAGGCCCAACTCATGCATGGCCAGGTCCTGTGGGGAGCATATAGGGCTGAGGCGTGGGACCAGTTGGCTCATGATCTCACCAGTGCCACAGGGATTCCAAGGACTGGTGAGCAGGTCCGTCACCACCATGCAGACCTGAAGAGACGTAAGCAGGACCAACTGAACCATTGGATCCAGGAGGCCCGGCAAATGCCCAACACCCCACTACTGAGTAAGTTACATTTAATTATGTATGTAAGAAATTAACCTAGCTGATATTATGGAGATGTGTATTCCAATATTACTTTATTTATATTACAGCTGCAGGTGTCCGTTCTGCAAACCGCAGAGCCTATGGCGATAGGCTGGTGGGGTTGCGCCACCAGGCAGGTCAGTAATCCTTCCCCTGTAACTGTAAAGAAATATAAAAGTATGACAGTTAGCAAAAGAGTGCAGTGAAGTCACTAAGTAATAAAATGTGCAAGTAACAATGTAAGAGTGTTTGCAAGTAATGCTTGATTACAAAAGTGTGTTGCAGTCTGTAATCCAAACAGAAAAATGAAAATGTCTGAAATAAAGTCTGAAATAAAGATGCCCCACCTGTAATATAATAGTACACAACCTGCAGCAGGCTGAAAAGTACAGCTGCAGAAGATGAGCAAATCACATGTGTGAAATATAACCCTGTTGAAATACTGAAACATGACAGAAGTGAGACTGTTGGAAAGGATTGTAATAACTACAGGTAAAACATGTCAATAAAGCCTAGAAGTAAGTACCATCCTGAATTGTAAAATTAAAACAAGTGAGAGAGTGTGAGAAAGAGTTAAGAATCCACCAATAAAGTAGTAATAACCCCTGAATAAAGTATACTGCAGTCAGTACAGAATGAAATGAATGTGACAAGCAGAACCAAACTGCAAAATGTGTTCAAAATGTTGCTGCAGCTGGAATGTGTATCCCAAAATCTGGATATGTTGCTCTCAGTCTGCAATATGCAGATAGTATGATTGTCTGAAATACCAAACATCCACAGTTGTCTATAGCTATATAAAGCAAATGTAGCAGGATGATGTAGCTGAACAAAGCCAGATATGAACGTGTATGAATAACAATAAAATGTATATTGATGTAGCAGTAACAGTCCTATCACCAACTTGAAGTAGTTATCACATAGGAAACTGTAGGTAGAACAGTAGTGTGTATATATCTGCAGCTATTAGAAATGTACAGCATAATGTATTGGTATTTGAAGGTGTTAATTATATTTTCTTCACCCTACCCTATAACCACATATAATCCATTCCACATGAAATTGGTATGTGCAATCACAATTAACACCCCTGGACATTTGTCCTGTTGGGTCATACATATTTGCATGTACGTTGATGCATCTGCCCTGTTCATGCATCCAATCCTGATGGCCTGTTGCCATCAATCAACCCTGCATGTTGTTGGACTGTGTATTGCTGTTCAAATTATGCATGTGTTATGCTCGCTGTTCAATGGTGTGAATATCTGGGTGTTTGGTTAATGGGAATACTAATGCATGCTGTTACAACTAATTGCAAATGGTATTGTATGTTACTAACCCAAACTGTCATGACAAAATGCAAAACATAGGACGACAGGGAAGGCGGGTTCCAGTGGACCCACCTCTCCCACCTCAGCTGGCGAGTGCACCTGGCAGCAGTGCCCAGTCTAGACCCTCCTCCGGTGGCCCTGTGCCACCTGTGGGTGGAAGCACTGCAGGGGATGGGGCTCGTCCCACCTCTGCAAGTGTGGCCGGAGGAGAACCACCACTCACCGTCCGTAGCGTCCAGACTGTGGTGCGTAGGGAGATCTGGGAATCTGTTCTTGGGCCCCTACGCCAGCTTGAGGCACAGGTGGCACAACTTACGGGCATGCCTGTTGCCCGCCCTACACAGCCCCCAGCACAGTCCCGTCCTGGGCAGTGAAGGAACAGTGGCAACTGCCCATGGGTGGGGATATCAGTTCCACTGTTGCCATCTGTGGGCTCATGGGCTCTGGATATCCAAACATCCATCCCCGTCAATTGTGTAACCCCCCCACACGTGTCATACACCGCCCCTGTATGCGTCTTGTTTGTCTTGTCTGTTGACCTACCCAACCTACCTCCCCAGCTATACTGACTTCCTTTACCTGACATACCACTCTCACCTAAAAAAAAAAAAAAAAAAGGGCACTCTGTACCCACAAAAAAATTACGCCCCATACTTAGCTGACCATTCCGCACACATGTCTGCTGGACATGGAAACTATCAATTACAATTGGCTGTACAACAAGTATTATTGTTGTCCTGACACCTCTCTCAGGGGTGGAAGGTTTCAAATGTCACACCAAATTACAAACATATGCACAGCTGTTGCTGATTAAGAAATGGGCAGCTATGGGCCTTACCTACATCCCTCCTGCAAAACCCAAGCTTGTTTCCCTACTGTCTTACCCTCTTTGTGACCCCTTTTTCACCACTTTCCTGTCTCCCCATTTTCATTTCTTTCAAAGAAAATAGCTGGTGTGCCAGAGTAAGCACTGTTAAGCAGTTGTAAGCGGGTGTGCACGGAGCTGAACGCCAGTGTGCATGCGGGAGCTCTGCGCAAACCAGCGCTAACCAGGTTACAACTGCTTAAAAGTGCCTTAGTCACTCTGATTGACAGGTCCTGTAGTCAGTTCAAAAGCAAAATAAAATCCTACTGTCAGTCCCGAACCCAGGACCTTGGAAACAGTAGTCTGCATGACTTACCACTAAGCCATGACTGTTATACAAGAACATTGTGCTACAATAAATATATCATGTAATAGTAGGAATGAATGTAAAGGGAATATAGGATATGTAGTACACAAAGCATGTCATGTATATTTACTGTCAAATCTAGTGGATTTCTATAATAGTAGTGTGTGAACAGAAACAGCCATGCTAGTTGGTAGCTAGTAGGTAATAATGTCAGTTATTATACATATATAAATATATGTATATATATATATATATATATATATATATATATATATATATATATATATATATATATAGTTGTAGGTGTCAGTGTACATACACACTTAGTACAGGAAACAGGAGAGATGAATGGAGAAATGTGAATCTACAACACAGCCTGAATCATGAGGGAGATACTAACCTTTACACTCACAGAACAGTGTCCGCAGCATACCAGCATGGTCCCCACCCTTACAATCTGAAAGGGCAATGCCTATCTCACATACCCTTTTATAGCACTGTCCTGAAATCACAGTGAGAACTGCAATCAGTACACAACTGGCTGCTTGCAATTAGCAAATGCTGGCTTACAATTGGTGCAGAGGCCATCACATGGACTTATGCAGATACCTACAAAAGCATCCTGTACTCCCACATCGCACATGCAATACTTTCATTGCACCATCTGGAGGCAGAGAGAGAGAGAGAGAGCGAGAGAGAGGGAGAGAGAAAGAAAAAAGAAAGAAAAAAAGAAAATAAGAACACAAACAAAAACCACACGTAAGACAAACTAAGTTGAAGCTGTCATCAGTGTCAGTATCAAGCTGGGCTAGCAGCAGCAGGAAGCTATACTAACGGTAACGCAACCAGCTGCGACAAACACAGGTAATGTAAAGCAACAAGTTAATAGTCTACATACTGTGAACCCTCCATATGTGTTATTGGTCTGTATCTATATGTATGTCTATGTGATAAGTTGTGTGCACGTAGTTTTACCCAAAGGGGATGACTATACATTACATGTCATTCAGTGTTAGGCCATGATTCTGGCACCAGTTGTCCGTTTCAGTGAGGCCTGTCTGTAGGATGTGTGTGTCAGCTGGTGTAACGACTATGGCTTAGTTCAGTCATCTGGGAACTTTGTCATCCACAACCCGCACATGTTTGCTTTCACATCTGAGAAGTAAATGCCAAACAAGAGGGGTCCTAGGACAGAGCCCTGTGGGATACCACATGTGACTGGCTTTGAGTCTGACATGGCTCCCGCAATATTGATTTTATGGATTCTGTTGTTCAACCAGTGTGCAACCCATCATGTGACATATGTATTAACATGTAAGCTGATGAGCTTGTCTATGATGCCTGAGTGGAGTACTGTGTTGAAGGCCTTAGGCAAGTCCAGGTAGGCTGTATGGACTGCTTTGCCCTCATCAATGGCTGTAGTGACTGTTTTGAAAAGGTCAACCAGGTTCAAAAGGCAGGATCAGCCCTTCACAAAGGCAAACTGGGTGGGATTAAGTGTCTGCAGGTACCCAATATCGCTGTATATGAGTCCCATAATGAATCATTCCATAGCTTTGCAGACCAGGCTGGTTAAGCTTATGGGGCGGTAGTTCCCAGGGTCAGTAGAGGTGCCTCCTTTGTGGAGTGGGACCACTGTTGCTGTATGCCAGTGTTCAGGTACATATCCCGTAGTAAGGCTAAGATTAAATATCAGTTTTATATGCGGTTGTAACTCCTCTTGGAGTTCACGTAGCACACATCCAGGGATACCATCAGGTCACATTGATGCTGTGTGTTCTGCTTTGCTGAGGGCGGCCGTCACCTGGACATCTGAGATGATAGGGAGGTTACATTCAGCTGTGATAAGTATTTCTAAGTTTGGGGGAGAGGGAGGGGGGGTATTTGCACTGAACCTGTCTGCCAGAATGTTGCCAATATCTGTGGGTTCAGTGAATGTTAAGTAGGTGTGTAGTAACTCAGAGCATATCTGAGGCTTTTGGTCCATGTGTCTAACAAAACTGAAGAAGGCCTTGTGGTTAGCTATAGTGTCCATGGCCATTTCCCTCTCAGAGTTGGCCTTGGATGTTGTTATGAGAGAACTTAGCTTATTACCAGTGCTGAACACAGATGCCTTCCCTTTATGTGAATCTGCTCTGTCCTGCAGTAGCCTCCTTCTATCGTTATACAATTTGTCTTTGGCTGGGGTCCACCAGACAGGATGCTTAACCTTTGTGCATAGGGTCTGAGTTAGAATTGTGTGTGCATGTTCCATGCATTCTTTGGGATGTCCGTGGGAAGCATTTGCAAAGGGGTCAGCATTGTGGGTTGTGGCTTCCACTGGCCCAGTGGGCTGCATGGATACCATGTCAGTCCTAACAAGTGAAAATCTGTCTATTCACATATATATCAAAGTAGTCTACTGTGCTGGTGGTGGTGGTGGGATATGTATATCCAGACCTATTATTTTGTGTCCAGATCACACTAGTGGATGGCGTTCCACATACAGTACCTTGGTATGAACCCCCAGAGTGAGGTTGTGCATTGGACCTGTCTCAGTGTGCTGACCAATGGGGCTTGGTCCTATGTTGTATGGAATGTGGCAGGTATTGTTGCACAGGTGTTGGCTGAGCACTGATATCTGGCCATGTACATGTGTATCCACCAAGAGACACACACGTGCTACATATGGGAGTAGTAGTATATCACTACAGTTGAGTATCATGTATAGTATGGTGTGCCATATTTTGCTGACATAGTTTGCTGATATCCTGTTTGTGTTCTCCTTCAGGGACATGGCGCATCAGCGAAATCCTGCCTACTCTGCTGCAGAAGATGAAGAGATACACCAGAGCCTGGTGAGGGATTATGACATACTGTTTTCCCGCACCAGCCAGAATCAGCAGGGGAGGGCTGCACTGTGGCAAGACCTTGTCCGTAGGGTAAATGACATTGGTACACATAATAGGACATATGAGCAGGTACGACATCACTGCAGTGATTTAATCAGAAATGTCCATCAGCGTGCGTCGGATATCCACAGACAACAGGTCGCCACAGGAGTTGGGGTGGCCACACACCCCCCCTCACCAGACTGGAGGGGCTACTCCTAAGTGTTGTGGCTCCAGCCCAGGAACATCAACAGCAACACACCTGCATTATGATGGAGGCTGGATCCACACAGCAACACGACATGGAGCGTGCAGGTAATATGCCATATGTACACTTGACTGTTCTGTACACTGTTAGTTTATGCATGTGTAAGGTGTGTCCTTGGTATGTAGCTGTCAACATAGTATGTAATTGTGCAGGTGTGATATTGCCAATATCAGCAGCTGACATGTGAAAGGCAACTGGTTTACTACTGAACTGTATCATACGCAGTATCAATGGCACAGTTGTGCCCACTGACATTAATCCCCTCATTTCTGCAGGTCCCTCCGGTGTTACAGCAAGGCAGCCCATCCATGCTGGTGAGTATGTTTTAACAATACCTATCATAGTCCTGATAGTGCTAGTAATAATAGTGTAACTCAGTAGTGCTCTGTGTGTATACTGGGGGGTGTGCATGTGTGCATGTGTGCGTGTGTCCACGTGTGCATGTGCGCGTGTGCATGTGTGCATGTGTGCATGTGTACCTGTGTCCACGTGTGCATGTGTGCATGTGTCCATGTGTGCACATGTCCATGTGTGCATGTGTCCACGTGTGCATGTGTGCATGTGTGCATGTGTGCCTGTGTCCACGTGTGCATGTGCGCATGTGTGCATGTGTCCATGTGTGCACGTGTCCACATGTGCATGTGTGCATGTGTGCCTGTGTCCACGTGTGCATGTGTGCATGTGTGCATGTGTCCATGTGTGCACGTGTCCACGTGTGCATGTGCCCATGTGTGCATGTGTCCACGTGTGCATGTGTGCATGTGTCCACGTGTGCATGTGTGCATGTGTGCATCACTGGTAACATTGTGTAGACATTGTAAACTGTGTTTCCTGTCTTCCTCCCACAGGTTCTGGTGCTGCTCTGGTGTCCTGCAGCAGGGAACCTGAATCTGGTGCCACAGGTACTGATAATGATGATATCTGTGTAATGGCACAGGAAGGTGTGTCAGGGTCCGTCATTGGTCAGCCAATTGACAGTACACAGCTGTCAACCCCATCATTGCGCACAGTCATCCTGCCAGTACATCCTATGTCACCATTGTCCCTAGGTGATGGACAGGATACAGTGGGCATTGACTAGTGTAATGTAGTATCTGTGGCACATACTTCGCCACACAGCATCCATGGGCAGGGTCCTGAGATGGTACCACACAGACAGTTGCCCATGGGTTCTCGTGGGAGCATCCATGGGTGTACTGCCTCTGGCAGATGTGCCAAAAGAGGTCTGTCAACCTGAGCTATGTTTCAGGCTGTCATGCAGGCACAGTCACATATGGAAAGGTACACCAGACAGGGTCTGAGGGAGCTGAGAGCATGTCGCACATCCATGACTGACAGTATGCGTGACATCGCGGATGCTATCCGTAATTTCACCGATGTCATAGACAGACGTTGTGGGGACATATTACAGCAGTTCCACAACCACATGTCCATGAGCCAGGGCAATGGTGGACGGTATGCCAGCAACAGCAGCAGCTGGCAGTTGGCATGGATGACAACAGGCCCGCGGACGCCCCCATAGTACCAGCAGCAGCCCTAGCAATGCTGGGTCTGTGCTGTCATCAGACCGCCCCAGGAGACCACATGAACGTGGCTCTGGACAGTCCCAACAGGGACCTATGTCCAGTCAACAAACTCCCGCTTCTGATGACAGTACCCAGTCTGGCTTAGTACCGGATATGGTCCGTAGCACCCCTGCCAGGCACAGGTACCGTGTCCGTGCCCACAGACACTGATCTGTATGACCTGCCAGGTGCAGTCTGTGGCTGTCCACAAACTCCAGTATATGGCAGCCATGAGGTGGAACTGTGTGCATGCATACACACATGCGAAATGTTAACACCTAGGGCTACCACATACATGCACACACTGCACCAACAGTGCCCCACCCTGTACTGCTGTCCCTCACCAACACACATACACATACATGTCAATTGGTGGTATCAGTGGCAGACTCAGGCATACCTAATTCACACCCTGTGCATATGATGAAACTGTGCTACCTCCTGCAATCTCCAACATCAGTGCAGGAACAGGTAAACATGTTGCTGATGCACAGGGTGACTACATGGAAGTGTATTACTAGTATCATGTTGGTAACAGTACAGTGTGCTGATATGATTGTGTGTATATCCCAGCAAGCCTGATGCAGTAACTGTATGACTGTCCTGAATTGTTATCTACACCCATAGTAAGTACCATAGTGTAACAGCTGCACATTATTGCATACCGGTGGTAAGGATGTCAACAGATAGCCACATACATAGGTAGCACAGGGGAGAAGCTAATGCAAGTAGTGATACGCAATGATGGACATGTACACTAATGGTGGCATGTTGCCCACAACGACTATGCAATGTGGATGTTTACGCATGTTGATATGTGTGCAGTACCAATTTAATTTAAATTACAATTAAATATGAAATAATATCAGTTCTACCATGGACATCTGAGCTGTGCATTCCTGGGTACATGTTGATAGTGCCTGCATATTTGCACTGATACCTACTGGAAGTGTTACCCCTTCTTTGTTGTACAATGGACTACTTCCAGCCCTGCTTACTGTAGCCTTGTTTGCATGCATGTTTGCTTGAGGTTCCCTGGAACACTGATTCCACCTGCAATGCAGATTTACAGAGCTTCTGTGGATTCCTAGTGACATCTGCATAGTGTATTATATGTATGTCAATTTTCCACCTGACAGAACGTCACTGTCTGTCCTGTTCGCATGTACGTTGCCTGTGACACATTGCATATGACTTACCTGGCATTTACCCATGTGTGCAGTCATATATGCCAGCGCTATGAAATCAGTAGCAGTACACCCACACATACTCACCTTCAGTATGTTGCTCCCCATTGGCCCTATGTGTTGGTAATCACCATGGCAATCACACTACTATGGTAGCATGTGCAAAGGTAACCTGTGAATCACCTCTATGGTCCAGTTGTGGTTTATGTGAGTCATGTGGCAATGTCACAGCTGCCACATGTATGCAGTCAACCCTCTCCCCTGGCCAGGAATGTACAACACATGTGTGAGATGCCACCACATAGCCAATCTGGGGACTGAGCACTCTGAACCCAGTACTGCCATACCCTGTCAGGTGGCATGACATACTACAGTGACTACAATACCAGTCTGACATAGACCCGCACTGACAGCAATCCGAACACACGGGGCATACTTGGAGACTCAGAATAGCATCCTGCCTGAGCATCACACACCTCCGCAGCTGGCACACAGGCATACGTTAAGTCGGAACAGAGCACATGCCACACATGGCACACACATCCTGTGTGCCACACACTCACAGCCTGTAGGGCTACACAACACACCTGCTACAGATGTGTCAGGTACCTCTCTTGACCGCTACAGTGGGGTCCTGCTCAACAGGCTGTACATGGTGAAGGTCACAGTGATATGCCCGTGGGGCACTATGGTCCACCACAAAACACATGCATACAGGTCAGTCAGAGGCATGGACACATATAACTCAGTCATTGTCCATGCCACTATGGATGACCTGAGACGTACCTCCCTGGACTACATGATAGGGGACATAGAAGGGCTCTCTCAGCATGTGGCACAGGCCAGTATGAGCCTGACCTTGGTTGCCATCATACCCTCACCAGGTATGCTACCACAATATGTAGGAAGGGTGTTCTATGTCTACATTCTGCTCAATCTCCAATGTCATTCATAGGGTATCCAATGGCTGTCAGCGTGTGCTTACATGCTACGGAAGCCACAATGATTTGCGAGGGGCAGCTTGCACGTGACACCCATGGGCCATTGTATATTGGCGAAGCCCCTTGATACACACATAGTGCCTTTTGCTGCAGGACAAGGATTACATAGCCACCTCTGCGGGTATCACACGGGATAGGACACTAACAGTAATGCTACACAACACCAGCAGTGTACACCGCAAGATGCATGCACTGGACACTGTCCTCAGCGTGGTAAACTGCAATATCTGTGCAGTAACAGATTCCTGATTCACGGCTCAGAGGTGCAACCCATCACTGCCAGGTTATACCTCATACCATGCCTGTTGTCCCCTACACATGTAACACACATGAACAGAGGGGTGGTATCTCAAGGCACCACAGATACACACACCTCCAGGTTGTTGGCACAGCACAAAGCATCAGGTCCTATCCATGAGCAGCTAACAGTGTGTTGGACTACCTTCTGGTTCATAGCCTGGCACACACAACCCTCCCATACACAGGAAACCCACCTGTCCTCCCTAACAACACTGGGAATATGACAGTCTCTAGATATGTCTTTATATGGCTGGACTGCATCCAGCCGAGCATTGTGTGTGAGCATTACTGTAGCTACAACACACTAGCTGAAAGGTTCCCAGCATGTAGTCACTGAATTGCAGTGGAACAACATGTTACCACTCCCACAACAGGTGGGAACATGCAGCACCTGTTCATCGACTACATGTAGACTATATGGCCCAGACCAGATGTGTATCCCCTGCTGTTAGGATGATACCATATACAACTCACACTGTATATACACATACCGCATGCGGCCCCTGTACAGTAAGACACAGTCATAATGTTATGCATTGCAAATACCATTTATCCACTTGAGGCACGTGTCAGACATGGTAACTACTGAAGGTCACAGGTATATATGTGTATGTGTCACACACATACATCATGTGTGCATTGCCATTGCTGGTTTAAGAAATGTCATGCATTGTTATGAACAACAACCCACACATGGTCATTTTGTGTGACACAACCACACGTGGCAGTTGTGGGTTTCCAAAACATACCTATCTGTGCTCTGACAGTGGTAATAGACCCAGTAGCGGAGCACACTATTGGCATTACTGGGCAATTAGCCCTGTTTGGCTGTACTGATAGTGTGGTGACATCACCTGTGTTTACTGGGGGAATATGCAGCATCTGGTGTATTGTAGTAGTTGCCAAAAGGAACCATTTTCTCACACTTGCAATTACACACACCCTACTACCCCCCCCACACACACACACACTTGCCATTTTTAGGATTCATACCCCTACCTAACTATGTCATGACACGTGAGAGAGATGCATTAGCGAAGCACACTATTTGGATTACTAGGAGGTTTCTCTTCTCCGGCTGTACTTATAGGGTGCTGACATCATCAGTGTTTGGAAAGGGTAATGTGCATCATGTAGTGCGTTCTCTTGATTGCCAAAAAGCACATGTCTTTCATACAGAATTGCACACACAGAAACTCCCCTCATCCAAACACACACACTTGTAGGATTCAAACCCCTACCTAACTATGCTATGATACTTGAGAAAGACGCATTAACCGCATACGCTATTTGAATTACTGGGAGGTTTCCCTTCTTCAGCTGTACTTATAGGGTGCTGACATCATCAGTGTTTGGAAAGGGTAATGTTCATCATGTAGTGTGTTCTCCTAATTGCCAAAATGCACTTATCTTTCATACAGACTTGCCAGCACACACACTCCTCTCATCCACACACTTGCCATTTGCAGGATTCAGACCCCTACCTAGTTATGTGATGACACTTGAGAGAGACACATTAGCAGAGCACGCTATTTGCATTACTGGGAGGTTTGCCTTCTCCTGCTGTACTTAATAGGGTGCTGACATCATCAGTGTTTAGAAAGGGGAATGTGCATCCTGTAGAGTGTTTTCCCAGTTGCCAAATGGGACATTTCCCTCACACAGACTTGCACACACACTAACCCCCCTCTACACACACTGGGAATGTGCAGGATTCAAACCCCTACCTAACTATGTTATGACACTCGAGACGGACGCATTAGCAGAGCTCGCTATTCGCATTACTGGGAGGTTACCCTTCTCCTGCTGTACTTATAGGGTGCTGACATCATCAGTGTTTAGAAAGGGGAATGTGCATCCTGTAGAGTGTTTTCCCAGTTGCCAAAAGGGACATTTCCCTCACACAGACTTGCACACACAACTACCCCGCTCACCCCCACACACACACACACACACACACACACACACACACACACACACACACACACACTGAGCATTTGCATGGTTCAAACTCCTACCTAACTATATTATGACACTTGAGGGAGACGCATTAGCAGAGCGCACTATCCGAATTACTGGGCATCTGTTCTGCACCTGCAGTATTTATAGGGTGCTGACATCTTTATTTCTACAGAGGTATGTACATCTAGTACTACCTGTCAGGTGGGGGATAGCATATGTATGCATTTGCAGCCACCTACTTCAGGGTCAGATATGCACATCGCACTGGCAGGTTATGTTCTATACCATGCTTCGTGACCACAGGACCTGTAACACACAACACAACCAGTCCAGAACACCCCTCCCACATCCAGGACACACACTTTGCTTCCCTGGGAACAGTGCCGGGATATGCAAGTGTTCACATACACCATTCCAGTTGTTAACATCAGGTACAGGCATATTGTGTGTGGGAACTACTCAGGCCTCTACAACATTACCCTACATCTACTACAATTTGTGGGTCCATGTGCTATGGCAGAACCACTCACCACAGCCACATGGGGGAATACATATTGCACCTGTCCATCTGCAACATGGGTACTCACTGTTCCACACCAGAGGTAGACCACCATTGTTGATATCTGACCATACCCACCTTTCCCTGGGCATCCATATCCCATCCCCACCCCCAGGCAAGGTTGTCACTGCAAACAAACTGTATTTAGCACAAGCAGACTCTACACTTGTGAAGACTGGGGTGGAAGACGTCAAAGGACCCATGCTGGGGGACTATACTGGCCACTCTGCATAATCATTGACAATTGCATTCTATGAGCCTGTGTAAGGTTTGCATTGATCATGCTATCCCACATATACCCATGACTGCTCCACAACAGGACACCTGTCAGGTGTTAACCAGCCATATATGAGCTGTCCAACAGACAGAGTGAGCTAATACATTGCAGAGCTGTAGCCCACAGAGGGAGGACATCTCTGAACAGTACTGGCATGACACTTCAATCCCACATAATCATCACAACACAGTGTTGACAGTGAAATTGTCCAGACAATGCAGCTAGGGCTCCCCTCAGTCTGTTATTGATGCCCACTTACTGTTAGAGGTCCTCAGCAACCCTCTTCCAGCACACACCAACAACATGGATGTGGCTTAGCACATTCAAACCCTGGGATCTCCACTGTGTCCCTGCTTGACAGAGGCACAGCACACTAGCCTCACACGATGCCTTATGTGACCTACTTTACAGTGGCACAGTAGCCTACTGTACTGGGGATGCAGATGCCAAGCACGCTCTGGCTAAGCTGTCATTCCCTAGGGCAAACAGCCTAGTATTGACCTCTACACCCATATGTTTAATTGTCAGATGCACAATATTTGTTGCTGATAGACTGTTTGCAGGTCTTTATTGCCATAGCATTCCCTGTTTCTATGAACAACTTGTGTATCTGTGGAAGATGTTTGAATATGAGGGGGATCCACTATATCACTTATGTCTCTGTAGTCATTTACTGTGTGCACTGGGCAGATTGCTGTGATGTGGTTGGTTCCTGGAATGACACTTACAAATACCAGATATGTGTGGCCAACTGCTAAACGGAGATATGGCCTAAGTGTGTCCTTTCCCTGGACATCCATATCCCATCCCCACCCCCAGGCAAGGTTGTCACTGCAAACAAACTGTATTTAGCACAAGCAGACTCTACACTTGTGAAGACTGGGGTGGAAGACTTCAAAGGACCCATGCTGGGGGACTATACTGGCCACTCTGCATAATCCTTGACAATTGCATTCTATGAGCCTGTGTAAGGTTTGCATTGATCATGCTATCCCACATATACTCATGACTGCTCCACAACAGGACACCTGTCAGGTGTACACCAGCCATATATGAGCTGTCCAACAGACAGAGTGAGCTAATACATTGCAGAGCTGTAGCCCACAGAGGGAGGACATCTCTGAACAGTACCGGCACAACACTTCAATCCCACATAATCATCACAACACAGTGTTGACAGTGAAATTGTCCAGACAATGCAGATAGGGCTCCCCTCAGTCTGTTATTGATGCCCACTTACTGTTAGAGGTCCTCAGCAACCCTCTTCCAGCACACACCAACAACATGGATATGGCATAGCAAATTCAACCCCTGGGATCTCCACTGTGTCCCTGCTTGACAGAGGCACAGCACACTAGCCTCACACGATGCCTTATGTGACCTACTTTACAGTGGCACAGTAGCCTACTGTACTGGGGATGCAGATGCCTAGTACACTCTAGCTAAGCTGTCATTCCCTAGGGCAAACAGCCTAGTATTGACCTCTACACCCATATGTTTAATTGTCAGATGCACAATATTTGTTGCTGATAGACTGTTTGCAGGTCTTTATTGCCATAGCATTCCCTGTTTCTATGAACAACTTGTGTATCTGTGGAAGATGTTTGAATATGAGAGGGATCCACTATATCACTTATGTCTCTGTAGTCATTTAACTGTGTGCACTGGGCAGATTGATGTAATGTGGTTGGTTCCTGGAATAACACGTACAAATACCAGATATGTGTGACCAACTGCTAAACGGAGATATGGCCTAAGTTTGTGAGCATGCCCAGTTCAGCCTTTCCATGGCATGTTGTCTGACATATGTCTCATTTATCAAAGTGTGCGAGCATGCCCAGTGTGAGCTTTCCATATGTTGAACTCTGCAGTCCACCACATATTTGGATGAGTGTGAACTTCAACAATATCTCACGTTTATGGTTGTGTGTTGGGTGTCATGTTGTGTACTTACTGGCCAACTGCTTCGTGTCCGAACACAAAAGGGATTATACTGTGCCTGCAGGGTTTGCATGGGATACTTTGCATACAGTTGTCAACATCCTTTCATACTGACCTAACACTGTAGTACCGTATAGTGTACTGGTTCAGTACTTTCACTGTGGTGGACAGTATCCTGGGCTTTAGTCCTATCATTGCTTTAAATCTTCATAGTGAGCACAACAGACTGTTTAGGGGCCAGTTGTGCACATATGACCATGTTGCATTATGTTCAGATATGGACTACCTAAACCAGGGTTGTCCAACATTGGTAGTGTATTCCACAACATAGGTGGACATTGGCAAACACTAGCGATGTGCCCTAGGCCATTTCTAATGCTAGTCAGAGAGTGTGTTTGTCCTTCAACACACATTGTAACTGGAATTTGCCATGACATATTTCATGGTTAGTATACTGTGCCTCCGTCTACCTGTGACATAACAGTGATACCCAGGGTAAACCTACCATCTCCCATCCACTCATCAAGATTCCTCTTGAGGAGTGTTGATGGGTGACCCTCTGGCTAACCTGTACTGGGAGTTTACTCAAGAGTTGGGGTGGCTTCTGTGTTATGGATCATTCAGTACAGCTTGTCCTATGTATGTCAGTGCTGGGGTTCAGGTCTCTCATGTGCATAGCTCACTGCCATTCAGATTGTACAAGGTGCAGCATGTTCATTGATTCCAGCTTGGACATGGCTTTATACATCAGGCACAACTTGCCTCTGGGTGGGCAGTATGGCAGTGCATGGAGCTGCAGTTTGTTTAATCAGGCAACACATGGCATCTGTTCAAGCTCTTTGCTACTCCTGGTCAGGTACTGTTGTGGACTTTAAAGTTGATGGAGGTGTCTGCTGAGGTACATCCCACAGGGGCTATTGTAGTCAATTGTAATGCTGATGAAGGATGACTGCAGAGCCACAATGACCTCCCCTTATCTAGATCTGACAACCTTCATGATTAGGTGGGTATATGGTATGTTTCTGTGAACACTACAGCCACATGTTTGTCCAATGCAGGATATCTATCACCTTGCGTCCCCAGATCTCTCATTACATGTTAAGTACGTAATGGGTTAACACCTGTGTGGTAATTGGTGGGCACTTACTGTATATCCATGGTGGTTGACTATACACTTTTCTGCAATTAGCTTGCTGACATGGCTATGGCACCAGTTGTCTGTTTCTATGTGGCCCTTTTGTGGGATGCTTGTGTCAGCTGGGGGTCAGATATGGTGGGCAGTTTGTACTCCTCTGCATACATGTTCAGTCACAGTCCTTCCATGTTGGCCTGTACCTATGAGACATATATACAAAACGAGGGGGGTCCCAGGACCAAGCCTTGTGGGATGCCACTTATATCTGGTTTGTAGTCTGTCATGGCTGCAGCATGTCTGACCATGTCAGTTCTGTCCTTGGTCTGGTTTGCAACCCCTCTACTGACATAGGGGTTTATATTTAAGCTGGTGAACATATCTATACTGAACACGTAGGGTATTGTATGGAAGCATTTGCAAGGTCCAGCTACGCTGTGTGGACCACATTGCCCTCATCAATGACCTTAATGACTGTTTCAAATGGGTCAAACATGTTTAGCTGCAGGATCTGCACTTAAGACAGCCACACTGGGTAGGGTCTGGTGTCATTAGGTCCCCGATAGCTTTATGTCTGCGGTACATGCTGATCCTTTCCATAGCTGTGCAGACCAAGCTTGTCAGGATTCTGGGGTGGTAGTTTGCAGTATCCATTCAGGCAACACCTTTGTTGAGAAGGACCACTGTTGTTGTACACTGCTCTTTGGGTACATATCCTGTGGTAAGGCTGACATTGAGCAGTAGTGTGATTTGGCATTCCATTCTTCTTGGAGTCCATGTTGGACTCAGCCCAGGACACCATCTCATACCATTGCTGCTGTGTGTTTTGCTTTGTAGATGCTGGCTGTTACCTCAGCATCTGCAATGTCAGGGAGCCAGCAGTCTGCTGGGATAGATATTTTGCATTCTGGGGGGGGAGGTTGCACTGCACCTGTCAGGTTGTATGTTGGCAATATGTGTGTGTGTTTGGTATGTTGTTTGTAATATTTGTGTGATTCGGAGCATATCTGTGAATTCCCAACATGGTTCCTACCATCAGTTGAGTAAGCCTTGGGATTATCCTTAGTGTCCTGTACAATTTGTATCTTCATAGGTTCATAGGTTCATACTAGGCTATCCATCCTAGGGCATTTGTAAGCCTAGCAAGAGTGTGTGTGTCTTTCCTCGCCCCTTGCTATGTGAATATTATGGCCAGTTATGATTTACTTTACTGTGCCTCTGTCTGGAAGTGACACAGTGAAGACCCCCAGTGTACATCTACGATCATCCATCCACTTGGCAATATTCCTGTTGAGGGGTGTCAGTGAGGGGCTCTGCCTAACATGGAGTGGGATCCTGTTCCAGGGTGTGGGGAGCCTCTGGGTTATGTATCTGTCCCTCCAGCACATCCTATTTCATTATGTGTTGAGGTTGACATCTGTCACTCTCACAGCTCCAATGGATTTGATTTTCCTGGGGTGGAGCATGTCCATTACTCCTGTGTTGGACATGGCCTTGTACAACAGACATACAATGCCTCTGTGTAGGCAGTAGGTGACTGCATTCAGCTGGGTTGTCTACAACCAGGCAGCATATGACATATATTTGAGACCCTTTATCCTCTTGGTGAGGTACCTTTGAGGTCTTTCTAACAACTGCAAGTGTCAGGTAAGGTACATCCCAAATGAGTCATTGTACTAGATTATGGGTCTGATAAGAGAACAGTACAGGGGCACAATGACCTCTGTTGATGTAGATGTGAATCTTTTCATGATACGGTGTCCAATATGGACAGTCTTCCTAGCCACATTGGCAATGTGAGTGTCACATAACAGGTTATTGTCCACTTGTGTCCCTAGGTCCCTGATTACTCCTTGCATACATAATGGTTATGTGGTAATTTGTGAGTACCTTGTTTGGTATTTGGTGGGACATTCATCCTGTCCAGTGTCTTCAGGACATCTGGGTGGGGTTCCTGTGTGTGAGTGTGGTCTGTTGCATGCTACAGACTGTACAGCAGTTTTGACTACAGTTAGGTGCACATGGGTGGTCTCCGATGCTTTGTGCATTGTCAGTTACCTGGACGTATGGGTGTCTGTGCTGCATATGGATACTCCCCCTCCTTTTATGTTTTGGTCCAGGTTTTGGGGCCATAACGCATGATATGATGTATAACCTGGTAGTGCTGGTGTGCTGTCAGTAGGCTTGCAGCAGGTTTCTGTCACTGCACAGACATTGATGTTCTCCATACTGGGAAGGGCCTCAGGAGCATGCATATTGCGGTTTACACATCTGGCATTGGTCAGCATTACCCTTATGTTTCTTACCACTTATGTTTTCAAGGGTGGTGGGTTAGTCTTTTCAGCCTTGCCTACATACGGCTCTATGGAGGTGGCAAAAGCCTTATCCAATATCCAGACACCCAGGGGTAACAGGTGCAAGCCATCCCTGGAACAGCAGCATGGCTTGTCATGCATGACATCTCAAGCAGACAGACATTAGATCCTCTTGGACTGACAGCTGTAATTGTGCCACCTGTTAAAGTTGATCATTCTGTGTTTGTACAGTGGCATCATTCTTGGTGAGGGTAGGATGCTGCAAACGGCCAGTGTCATACCGGCCTGGAGTACATACTCAGAGAGCTCATCCATGTCTCTTTTCATGTAGTCCAGGGAGGTACATCTCAGGTCATTCACACCAGCTTGGACAATGACTGCATCATATTTCTACTTGCTTTGGGGTGACCTGCGTACTTGTGTTATGTGGCGTATTGTAGCAGCCTACAGGCAGCTTACTGTACCCTTTCCCTTGTTCAGTCTGGTGAGTGGGACAGCAGTGTGTCTGCCTATAGAGTCACCTATTACAACTGTATCAGGCATGTTGTTTCTCCTTCTGGCCTGTGACTGTTTGGCACACCAGCTTTGTTTACTATGTGTTGCATGTGCTATGTTTGGAGGTTGTGGTTGCTTGGGGTCTGCTTTGGAGGCCTCTGTTGGTGTGGTGTGTTCGTAATTAGGGCCTCCGGGAATGTTTTTCTGTGTTTATGTGTTTGGTTTACAGTTGTGATAGGTCTATGTGGGACTGGGTTTGTGGTGTGTGTGGTTACCTTCTCCTCCTGACTAGTTTTGACAGTACTGAGTTGGGGGAGCTCAGCCTCTGGTTTGGATAAATGGTTGCATCTTTCACATATATTTGTATTTATTGGGGGGAGTTGTGGGTTGTCTGTGTACTTGGGGCAGGTGTAACATTGCCTCAGGATTCACAGATTCTACTTGTTGTAGCTGGCCTTAGTGGATTGTATGTGTGGACATATTTTATTGCCATACTACTGATCAGTGATTACTTCCCTTTTTATGTTTGCTCTATCATGTAGTAGCTTCCTCATTCTCTTGCATGGTTTGGTAATGGCTGGAGTCCAGCATGCCAGATGCCTGCGTGAATGACATTGTGTCTTGTTGTTATTTGTGATTGCATAATCCAAGCATTCCTGGCTGTGTTCATGGAATGCCTGTATAAAAGGTTCTGCGGTGCGTCCAATATTTTGCACCTGCACATGGCCTTTAATGGATTCCACATCAGTTTGGAGGGGTGCAACTTATGCTTTACACATGTTTTTCACTGTGGTTTTCTGGCCAGGGACTGTGGTCAGGATGTGTATATCCAGTGTGATTACTCTATGGTCTGGTCTTACCAGTGAGGGATACACTTCTCATCTTGCCATCCAGTACCCATGTTGCTGATTATCACATCCAGTGTGCTTACCCCTCTTGTGGGAGTGGTACGTTGTTCCTGGGCATTTTGGTTTATGGATTCTAGGAACTTTTCTCCTACAGTATTGGTGCTAGTATAATGCTCCCAGTGTATGTCTGGGTATTTTCAGTCAACCAATATAATGTGGTTTGGGGGGCTTGATATATTCATGTATTCCAACATAGGCCAGGTGCAGTTCCTGGTGTTAGGATGGTAGTCTGTAGCAGGCTATATACTGGGAGGCAGTTTTAGCCACTGGTACTCGACCATGGCTAGTCCATGCTGCTTCTTGTTTTGGTACCAACATGGGGGTGTGGTTATCCTTGACAATTATTGCTAGTCACCCTCTTTTTGTAGCTTGTTCCATGTTTTGAGGCTGTACAGCACAGTATGAGGTGTAACCTGGTAGTGTTAGGGTGCTGATGTGAGCCTTGACCCAGTTTTCTGTTACAGGACAGATATCAACATTCTCCATACTGGGGGCATTTACACTGCACGCATCTTGCTGTTTAGACTTCTGGCATTGGGTAGCATTACATCTAGGTTCTTATCCCTTGTGGTACCTATGGAGGTGCGTTTGTGTTTTGAGACTTACCTATTCAGGGCACGCTGTGGGTACTGACAGCCTTTGCCAGTATCCATGAGGCCTGGACTGATAGGTGCATGCCACCCCTAGCAGGTGGTGCATCATGTCATGCTCAGCATCTCATCCCAGGCTGGAACACATTGGCTCCCCTTTGACTAACTGCATTACTTCAGCCAATTATTGCAATTGATCATCCCATCGTCATATTGTGGCTTCATGCTTGATGAGGGTGGATGTTAGTCAGGGTCCTCAAGTGTGCATATAGTACATGGTGTTACATTACTTAACACATGGCATTCATGCCTCAGGTGGTGCTGCAGGGCTGCCTCTGCCGGATGCACATATTACACTCCCTGTACATGTTTGAGAGCAGGTCATGTAATTTTAGGCATCCATGTTATTATATGAGTGAGTCAGAGAGGGGTATCATTCCCAGGGTTCCTACTGAGCCAGTGTATGTGCTATGCGTTGCCTCATTGCCAAGGCCAGGGCATACTGGGCACACCTCCTTCTGCCTACTGGGGCAGGCTCAGGTTGTTCCTCCTCCGAGTCACGCTCTGCCTGTGATGGCCTTGGCAATGGTGGGGGGCTGTTTGGCCCGGCCCTATG
Organism: Protopterus annectens; assembly: GCF_019279795.1. Lineage (NCBI taxonomy): Eukaryota > Metazoa > Chordata > Ceratodontiformes > Protopteridae > Protopterus > Protopterus annectens. The sequence continues at coordinate 1,319,614,753 of NC_056725.1, read as the reverse complement.
CTGGTCCTGCTGCAGCTGTTTTCGCAAGATAATATTATGTAGCATAGCACATACCATGACAATTTGGGTACATGTAGTTGGTGAGTACTGCAAGGCTCCACCAGATGTGTCCAGACACCGGAACCGTGACTTGAGCAGCCCAAACACACGCTCTATTACATTACGTGTTTGTGCGTGTGCCTCATTATGGCGTTCCTCTTCAGGTGTGTGTGCGTTTCTGATGGGTGTCATCAGCCACGGCTCCAGTGCATAACCTGCATCCCCCACTAGGTGTCCGTGTGGGATGTCCCCATTGGAAAATGTCTGGTACAGCTGCATCAAATGCCAGATGTGGGAATCATGGTAGCTCCCAGGGCAGCCAGCACACTCATTCATTATTATGCCCTGGGCATCACACACGACCTGGCAGTTGATGGAGGGGAAGCCCTTGCAGTTAATGTAGGCCCTACCCCGCTCACCGGCTGGTGCTTTGATGCGTATGTGCGTGCAGTCTATTGCACCCACTACCTCAGGGTATTCCACTATTTGCTGGAAGAGGCGCATATTGCTGGCCAATACCTCACAGGCATTGGGGAAATATACATGATCACTGACATGTGCTGACATGGCATCCAGGAACTGGTGCAGTACCCTGGAGGATGATGCCTGTGATATCCCCATCATATCACCAGTTGGTCTCTGGAAGGTACCTGTTGCTAGTATTCTTAGGTCAACACATACCTTGGTTTCCACTGGGATGGGTTCCCCTTTGTTGGTTCTGTGTGTGAGGTGTGGCCTGCACAGCTCGACAATTTGCTGCAGGAGGTCTCTGTCCACTCTATAGCACTCTACTATCTCCAGCTCATGTAACCCGTGGTAGGTGACCCTGGGCCTGTACACTCTTCTCCGTCTCCTCACTGTGGGTTGTCTGGTACCATCTGCACTGTCACCACCCTCAGCAAGTCGCCTATGTCTCCTTATGACAGCTATGGCAGCCCCTAGCATTTCTGCTCTGAGTTCAGCTTTTTCAGTTTTCACTTCTAATAGCTTACTCCTGTCTTGCAGTGTCTCTTGAGAGATACATCCTGCACTGCTGTTTGCAGAGTTTTAAGTGCTTGGCTGAGCTACTATTCTGCCTGTGTAATTGCCTGATTCTAATTGTTTTCACCTGCTAGCTCCAGCAGTATTCCCTGCCAGCTTCCTACTAATTCTGTTGCTTCCTTTTTCCTTTATGTTTCCTCAGGCGGGAGCAATGTGCATACCAGCAAAAACACGCTCACAGTGGCTTACACACGCGCACACTTGCTTACACGGTTCGGAATCTGCTTATTTGGGTTAAAACGTGCACACACCAGCGCAAACAGTGTTACAACTCTGCCAACAGGCTCCCACATGCTCAGTTTGCCCTACACACGCGCACACTAGCGCAAACAGTCTTACAAGTCTAGCAACACGCTCCCACATGCTCAGTCTGCCTTACACGCGCGCACACTGTCCTACCCGCGCCTCATGGCGCCACGCGATGCATGCGCCCAGCAAGAAACTTTGGTATAAGTAACAGTATACACCTTCCATTTCTTGACTTTCCCATGCTTATCTTGTGGCACTCCTCTTTCCATGATCTGTGTCTGACATCTGTCATGTAACACTGACCTCCAATGAACTGCATTTCTTTCTACCATTCCCCCCTGTGATGTCACCTATCTCCTACTCTATTCCTCCCCCTATGTATCTCTTACACTACTCAGAATGTGCTCATTTGCTATGTGACAGTGGGATTCAGTATCCTAACCCTCATTTACATCAGATTGCCTACTAATGCTTAGTTACATGTCTTAGACTCAGCTTCCCCCCTTAGCAACCACTAAACGGTGGCCATGTTGTTTTTGGTCTGCTGGTCCCTGCATTGTAATTCCATGTATTGCATAAAACCCACATTTGTGGGTTTATAACCTTTATTTTTATGTTTTATACAGCGCAGCCCGTTTGCGCGGGGCTGCACTGCGTTTAAACATCGGCGATCACCGAAAAAAATTATATTTTTTTAATATTTGCATCGGGATACCTTGCCAATGGCCACATATTTGGCCATTGGCATGCTGCCTGACACATATGCACCCTTTATTTGGAGCTGACATGGTTCCATTGTGGTTTTTGCAGAAACGTATTCAGTTGTCAACTGAGTACATTTCTGCAGCTAAAACGGCTCTTACATGGGCTGCTTTCTGTTTCGTGGATCGCTACTCTACCTCATTTGCATGCCTTTCGGCTGCAAGTGAGGTATTTAGCATATCCACACCAGTCCGTGTAAGAGACATTTTAGCTGGTCTCTTACATGGAGTTTCGGGCTGTTCCTGGATCGCGAGGCTTGCATGGAGTCTTACACGTCTCCTACACTCCGTGCAAGCCTTCGTGAATCCTGCCCAAAGTTTTTGTTAAATTAGGAGATGATGAAATGTTAAACAACAAGTTATTATTTAAGGAATCTTTATTCATTTTGAAGTATAATACTATGGTTCCACATGGCCTTAATTGTGAAATTAATTAGAAATATTTGATTTAATTAGTTTATTGTTGTTTTTAATTGTTTTATTAGAGTTGGGAATTTAAGGGGAATGTTTTGCTACTTTATTCTATACTTCTTGAAGACTGGTTAAGTCGAGGCACTAAAGAATAAACATTTTGGATCCTGTGTCCTGCCTGTGTGTGGTATCTCTACTTTTGTGTTTTGCTGTATGGTGGTTTTGCACTTGTCTTTGCCTCTGTCTGCCTCTCCCACTCCATCTCTGGTAGATATGGAGACCTACACCTGCTTTGCTTAGGCATCAGCATGTGTATTTTAAGTGATGATCATGATCAGCTGATGACCTCTGCATGAATTGCAGCCCTCCCCTAGCTGATTGCATGTGGAACAGCTGTGGTAACATTCCTATAGTCAACTGCATGGAAACACACTCCAGTATCTAGGAACATCATTTTGGTTTTGGGTCTTTTCATTCACTGTGAGCAGGAACTAGATCTGTTGTTTGGCAAACGGCATCTCAGATGGATTGGGGATTTACCTCTAACAACATACACTGTAGAAACAGGGCAACACACAGGAGGGGGGTGTGCCTGACCTGACTACAGACTGCAAGTTCTGCATACTGCATTTGGAGTAATGTTGGTTTAACAGTGTGTGTGTGGATATGGCTGTCCTACATGTTTTAATACCTGCCATGTCAGTTCTATGTTTATGAGGAGTCCCCATCTGTAGGGTCGTCTGCAGACTGGGCAGTGTGTTGTGCCTTTGGTTTCATGTGTTACCCACAGAGCATCTATATGTGTACTTCAGAAGGTAGCATGAGGATTGCAGTCTGTAGATGGTGAAAGCCGTGACAGTTACTGACTTCATATCCCTCATAGGACATATGTTGCAACAAACCCTGTTACAACAGTAAATGTATGAGGTTATCACAGCAACATGTCAATATTGGCCCTGTGTATGTGCTTCCTGCCACAACTCTGTCAACCTTTGTACATATGTCGTGCATTAAGAGGTGCATATGTGCTGTACACCATCATTAGTGTCATCACATCTGATAACAAGCCAGTGAGATATCAGACTGCTACCCATGTTATGTACAGTAGGTGTTATATTTGATGACATAACCTGGACATTCTGTCATTGTTTGTACAGTATTGAGGTCTGTGTACCTATGGTGAATGTCGACAGTGTGTGTATTGTTAATATGTACTTTAACCTGTGTACAGACTGTGGTAGATGTCATTGTTCTAGGTCCCATCCTGTCTGGTGTTACATGCTGCTCCACTGTATGTCACCATATTGGCTTACATGTTTGTAGGGCCATACACACACAGGTCCCATACCACAGACAGCCAGCAGACCAAACTGTGTAGCAGCCCAGTATATGTAGGGTTAGTCTGTGAGTGGCACATATGAGGATGGTGTTGAACAGATAGTCCATATACTGTAATATTATGCTAGCTTACCATATGTGGCTGTGGCTGTGTTCACATTGGTTGTGATTATGCACTTTCACACAGGTGCATATTACCCTGTGTTGTGACATGCCTGTAGCTCCTGCTATATATGCAGGCACATGTGCATTCCCCATAGGCGATGTAGGCCAGTGTTGAGCCAGTCAGCCTGTAGCCTGCACAGTGCATTGTTACATGCCTAGCAGCTTAGTGTTCTTACTCAGTGAGATGTCATGTGCTGATACTTGCCAGATGTACTGCTGCAGGGCCTCCCTTAACAGTCATGTATGTCAGACAGAGCAGTGGGATGCTGTACAGATGTATGTCAATATCTAGTGGGTAGTATGTGGCCATGGCACCCCTGTACTAGCGGTTATTATGTGTCAGGCCAGACAGGGGTGTGTGAATGCATAACCTATGGTGGCATATGTATACCTGTTGTTATGTGTTATACCCATCAACATGGCTGTTAAGATCCATATTGTCAGGCATGGTACACATGTTTTGCACTAAGGGGTTCTGTGTATACCTCTGGACTGCACAGAGTGTGTCAAAAAGTCCACATATATTGGCCAATATCTCTGCTGCAGCCCACAGGGGCATTACATGCTAGCAGCGGTACTTTACTATGATGTCCTTAGGATGTCTGTCAGCAGCCAATAGCACACATGTGGAAAGCAGATGTGACCACCCACACACATCATGTCTGTGAAGACAATCCAAATTACAGTAGCAATAGTCTAATAATATACCTCCTGTACATACCTGACATCCCCTTTCACTATGAAGTTGGGACTATAGGGGCTGGGGTAGAGCTACACTCCATGCCCAGGACATATTGTGAAAATATATGTACATATAATTATCCAGATATCTGTATATATGATTACACATATACATATCTCATATATAGATGGGTATGTATATATACATAGATATACATATACACACCCAGATATATACATATACAGAGCAATATATGTCTGCACATATACAGATAGTGATATATATGCACATATACATATGGATATCTACAGATAGTAGTAGGTAGGAATAGATATGTATGCACATATAGTTTATATATATATATATATATATATATATATATATATATATATATATATATATATACACCAACATAACTAGGCATATCTGTACACATAGGATGTGCATACATATATAGCTATATACACATACATCTATATGTACATATATGTATAACTATATATGCACATATGTATAGGGGTCTACTACGGTTGATTGAAAACTCACTTGACTGAACATGAAATTATTAGGACCAATTCACTGAAAGCTCACTTCACTTAAAACTCATTTCTTTGAAACTCATTTCATTGAAAGTTATAAATGGCCTTTTCCCCACTGTAGTGTGACCCTGGAGTTAGTATATAAAGGAAGTGGGGGTGTGGGAGGCTACACCCCCCACATATTATAAATATTTTAATCTATACACAGTGATACTTACAAGTGCAATAAATAACTGTTTCCAAAAGAGAATATATAACCAAGATATGTGGGCACTTTGCCCCCCACACCCCCCAATGTGGGGTCTGTGCCTCCCATATCCTCCCCTTCCTTTATATACTAACTCCAGGGTTGCACTACAGTGGGGAAAAGGCCATTTATAACTTTCAACAAAATGAGTTTCAGTCAAGTGAGTTTTCAGTCAAGTGAGCTTTTAGTGAAGTGGTCCTAGTAATTTCATTTTCAATCAAGTGAGTTTTCAATAAACCATAGTAGACCCATGTATACATATGTACATGCAAAGAGATGTACACATGGCCATATATTTGTAGCACTATACAGATGTGTATACAGATATATGTATGAGTATATATGTGTATGTACATGTAGACATATATACACCTATGATATGTATACAACCATATTTCTGTCATGAGTAAACGTCACGGTTGTGTATACCCTCCCACATATATCTCACTGTATGTATCTGCTCTGTGTACATTATGATAAAACAACATATGTGCTGCAACAGTCATATTAATAACAAGGACTACACCATATGTGTATTGACAGCTATATTGGTAAAACAATAGCTGTCTCCACAGTGGTCATGGTTTAGTGGTTAAGTGCTGTGACTTCAGTGTAAAGGGTCCTGGGTTCATGACCTGCAAGGGCTGTTCATTTTGTTGCTGGGCAGAACAAGGGCTGTCAGATACAGAGTGGTTAAGGCTGTTTTGAGCAACTTTAAGTGTGTTTGTACAGGTTTGTGCAAAGCTAAGCAGTGCTAAGCTATGGGTAAATGTATGGGCACTTACACAGTGTAGGCAGCACTTACCAGTGCGCAAATCAGCTTAGCTGTCATATTGCAGCAACATTGATACTTGCTAAGCATAGCTTAGCCCTGGTAACCAGGACACACAACCCAGTCTGATAACCTGTAATAAGTGTATGTAATGCCATGTACAATACATGCACATATGTGCTGTCATTACAGTAGCAAGGGGTGTGAGTATCATGTGTGGGACACAGACATATATGAGACCTATACAGCACTGTTATCCATGTGAATGTGTGACATACAGGTGTAGTAGCCCAGGGTACATGCTGTCACACTGGCATGTAGTGTATCATGGCTGAACTACTGTTGACAGTGCTAACCCAGGCAAGAGCAGAGTGCTTAATGTAGTACTGACAACAGGCACACCTGCGAGCATGGCTGGACACAGATGACTCCTTGTCGTATCCCTGGTGTGTGAGCTGTGTCACAGTATATACCTGTTACTGGTCTGTCAACGCACTCATGCTACTGCATAGCTACCTGCTAAGCTGATGACTGTCAGTCCCTGTACAGATGTGCAGATGGCAGGTATCCAGCTGGGATATGTACAGGCAATCTACACTTGATTGATGCCTTAAGATGCATGTGGCATGTGCATGAGATGCATATCCCTGTATTACCAATGTTGGGGTATACTATGGGTTGTATTGCAGTCGTGGCCAATGTGTGAAGGTGGGTATGGCAGAGTATCATCATGGGTTTCAGGGATTACAATATCCAGTGGGGGATGTGGGTGTTGTGTACACTATTACACCAAGGTACACCAGGTATATGTGCCAAGTACCACATTATGCTTACCACTGTCACCATCAATCATACATGTAACTGTTACCACAATCCAAGCCAGTTATGTATGTGATATGTAGAGCCTACCTGTAACACATTGGAGACACAGTCAAGGTAGTTAGCAGCAATAGGCCCTGGTATCTCAGATGTGTGTCTGGCTGTAATGTATATTTAAATGTGGATATGACAGTATGCCACACTACGTATTGTCCAGATACACCCATTACATCCCCCATCAGCATACTGTACATGCCGGGGGCTGTTCTGCATGTACCATGTAACATGGGACACACCTAATCCTTTTTTGCTGTGCAGTGTGTGCAATGTAAACCACACACGTCAATATCATGACATTGCTAGAAAAGGGTCTAGTCCCAATGTTGGCCAGTAACAGTGTACGTGTATGTGGATAGGTCTACATCAGGTTGCAGTGTATACATGCTTCAGCGGGCCACCCTTCCATGTGGCACAGACAATACCAGGTATAGTAACCTGTGAAATGTGTTCGACTGTACCCTAGATATGTCACTGCCATGGTGTCAGCACAGTGACATAACCCGTTGTGGAATATGACTGCAGACCATCCTGGTGCTGACACGTGCACCAACAACACACATGGATAACATTTTAGAGACCACAACCAGCCAGTGTTGCTAACAGCTATAAGGCATCATTGCTGGAAGGCTACACTACCTGCCAAATATGCCTCACACTCTACTCCCTACAGCATGTTACACTGCAGGACTGTGGTACACTGTTGTACAGTCACCATGTGCATCAGAACCATATCAGCCTGTCCCTGCATTGATGGTATGGATGACAGGGATGGGGCACAGGTATCATCATATGCACAGGGTGTGGTATTGGTTTGCCAGAGGCAGAGGGTGGGCCATACATTTGACACCATGTGTGTGGGTGAGGGGTGTACTCTTGGGGGCTGGCTGAGGTGATGTGGTGTGTGTAGGTATGAGGGTGCCCTACGTGTGTTTGCATAGTGTGTGGGTATGCATGCACACAGTTCCGCCATGTGGCTGCCCTACACAGGTGTTTATGGACAGCTGCAGACCATATCTGGAAGAGTGTGCAGTTCACTGCCTCTGGCCATGGACACGTGGATTGTGCCTGACAGGGGCACCATGGGCACATCCAGGTACAGACGTTGATGTGCTACTCTCACCTGCTGATGACATTTTTTTGGTTGGTACCAGACCCCTCCTGGGACTGGCCAGGACCACGTGGCCTGCTGTGGTGTGGTGTGGACAGGACACCCCCCCCTGTACTGCCAGGGCTGCTACTGCCATGACAGAAGCCCCTTGGTGTCTCAGCATGTCCATGTTGACTGCCAGCTGTTGGTGTTGCTGGCTCACATCCACGCGGGCGTTGCCCTATCCCCACCACATGTTGAAGCATGGACATACTATGGGCGATGAGGGACATCATCTCATCAAGCCATCTATCTGCCTGCTCAGTAGAAACATGGATGGCACCTGACAGGTTACGGAGGTTGTCACTGACAGTTGCAAGAGCAGCCCTCTGCAGCCTAAGGCCCTGTCTGGTGAACACTCAATATGTGCCTGCACTGCTATTACAGACTGAAACATGCTTCTGCTGGTTGCAGCTAAGTCACCTCTGCCAGGAACATGATGTCCAGCGGCCCTACCGCAAGCACTTTGGGACATCCACCTATGTGGCAGCCTGCCGGACATCTGGCTATGCTTGCTGCGACTGCACACAGTAGGCATGGTTACCACACTTTCCAGTGCACTGCCACTGAACGTCAGCTGTCCCTCTGCTATGGCCACTGGTGATGGGATATGTATAGGCACTGCAACTATGTGTGGGGGTGGGGTGTCTAAAAGCGGGATGTCAAATGCTGGCACAGTGTACAACACTGACAACCCCACCTGTGCCTCAATGTTATTATCATTATTATCATCATCAGTGTCTGTATGGACAACTACATCAGATTGCATGCAGGAGGGACCCTGACCCACCTCGCCACCTGTGGGGGAAAACAATGAACACACTTTAAAACCTGTACAGCATTGCCTAACAGTACACACACAAACACACACATACACACACCCACACACACCCACACACACACACACACACACACACACACACACACACACACACACACACACACACACACACACACACACACACACACACACACATCTCCATAAGACCTACCTGTCCATGGCTTTACAGACAGTCCCATGTATATGCCTATGTGTTACCCCATCCTGCATCACACTTGTTAACATATACACATTGATACCACTCATTAACATCACAGTCCTCCAAATGCCCACACAAGTGGCCACAACACAAGTCCTGTTGCTACTTTACCCGCCTGACCTGTGTGTAGTGGATTTACATGGCCTCACTGCTGTCATTCGATATGCACCCTCTGTATGGCTGCACTGATGTGCATGGCCCTTATATGTGTGGGCTACTATGTTGTATCCATAATATCTCCCACTGGTGTGTCATATGTATGTATTGCTCAGTACATGCCAGATATGCCGCTCTGTCAGCCCATCATGTGTCAGCTGTAATATTTGGATATACTCCCTGGTGTTGACTATTACTTCCCCAATGCATATGGTAAGCTGTATCCGTGGGTTGTAGGTGACCTGTCTGCTGACTGCGATATTAAGTGTGTACCTGGAGTCTACCTTCCCTCTGGATGCCTGTTCCATGCTACAGACCATATTATACTATTTGTTGTCCTCTGATTACACACATGACAGGTATTCCTGGTGTGTAATGTGGCAGTCCATGTCCATGTACTGCATGGTCCCAAAGGGGGGGTACAGCTATATGAACACCCCACAGTCATACATGTGCATACATGACCACACAAACAAACACAGACATGCCCACACGCATCATACATTCATCTACCTCCCACCACTTTACCAGAGTGACCCTGCAGGCAAACTAATTAACCACCAGAATGCACACACACACACACACACACACACACACACACACACACACACACACACACACACACACACACACACACACACAGGTGAGGTTGCACAATGATCATACACACAGTCCTCCTATTACCCATCTGCCAACATGCAGAACATATGTTACAGAACAGCATGCAGTTCAGCTATAGTCAATTCATGCTAGCAACAGTATGCATGTGTGTGATGCATGCACTGTGACTAGGTGATGCCCCTTCCTCTGGATACCACTGCACCCATGTACACAGTATTGCTGTGCACCTGTTCTGTACCCAGCCATGTACTGTGCACCACAATTCACAGATGTACAACCCATTGTGGAATGTGTAGTACTGTATCAATTATATCAGCTTTACTTCTCACAGCCTCTATGTGTTTCAGCAACACATACCTGGAATGATATGTGGACTGTTGTCACTGGTGAATGCCTGATGCATGATTTACAGCTGTCAACATCAACAGACCATGTATGGCCACTGCAGAAATGCTTACACTGACAACCATCAAAGCATACCATGGCTATGGGGAGTGTACGCACCTTTATTGATTTTACACACACATCCTTGATCGGCCATGGGCCACAGCACCACATATCTTAGCAGTACACAAGACCAGTATGTAACATATGTCCTGTAATTTTACATGCAGTGTCTACAGATTGTGTTAGGTGTGTGGCTGCTGACTGAAATGCATACACACAATGTGGGCATATGTGTACACACCCTTATCATGATGGTTTATCACACCTCTTGTTGTGTGTACTACAGCAGTCACTGTTCATTGTAGGGGTATACCAGAGTGGGCCTTCTGCAATTGCCAGTGTATGTTCAGTCTACCCTACACATGTCCCCCTATTTTGCATGATTGCAAGGTCTACTCATGTGCACATCCCATGGTGTTCACACAATGCCATCTCTATTGCAGTATGGGTAGGGTTATGGCTGCCACAGGTCCTGGACCTGACTATATGCAGATAGAGCCATTCCTACCATCCTTAGGATCCCTGCTGCAGTGCACTGGTGTGTCATACTGAGACCCCCCCCCAGCATTTATGCAGATGCATGACAAGTAAGCTCTACACATTTGTGTCACCTTGCAGTGTCCCATACACTGAACACCACATGTTGCAGCCTAGACCCAGCTGATAATGTGGACTACTGTAATGTCTTATGCCATAGTGTATCTCTGCAGCAGTTGGAATTGTTCTGCAGGTATATACACTGGTGTTGCACTGTATATAGGTGTTGTTCAGAACATGTCACTACTGTAGGCCATGTCTACCAACAGTATGTTACTCCCTGCGTACACATTCTGTAATGACAGGATGTTAGTTGTCATGCAGGTGTGCTACATACCCTTTCAATACCCCATCATGGTCGCCCCTGTGAGACCATGCATTTCACAGCAACAATACATGCACATGTACAGCATGCATTCAGGGTAGGTGTGTTAGATGTGTGCATGGAATATATCATCACCATTACATACCCGGTGTGTTGGCATGCATCTACATAAGACATACTCACCAGCTACAGGCTGCTGCCTTGTTGTTACCCCAGAGGGACCTACATAAGAGGGTGAGAGATGCAATGTCAGTGGCCACACCTGTGGCACTGTTACAGGCTGGGTGCAGTACTACCATACATCAACAGTAAATTCCCACAATACTACCACATCTGGACATCTGTTTATCACTACAATGCAGCAATACAATATATCTATGTCATGTCAGATATGCATGATCTACCTGTACCACTGTGGATATTTACACAACAGTCATCTACTAATGTGCCTTGTGTCCTTACCTGTACGCTCCTTGGCTGGTGTGTGGGTGACACCCACCTCCACGAAGGGGTCCAGTAGTTGTTGGTGTTCTGGATGGGCAGGTGCCATGAGGCTGGCCAGGAGCTCCTCCACACATGTCAGGGGGGTGGATGGCATGGCTCCCAATGTGGCGATGATCCCCCTGGACTGCAGCAGCACGTTGACAGGCATTGCGAAGCAGGTCACTGCAATGATGCCGGACCTGCTCATAACTGCGGTTATGCACGCCATCATTGACCTTGTGAACTAGATCATTCCACAGGGTGGTCTGCTCCTGCTGGTCATGGACTGTCCTGCCAAAGAACACCTGGTAGTGCTGTACCAGGTGGTTGATGATGACCTCATTTTCATCTGCTGAATACACAGGTAACCTTCTGTGTGACATCTTGCCTGAAAGACATAAAGATGGAAACAGGCCTGAGTAATGCATATGGCAAAGTTACCACAGTTTGTAATGCACATCTCTGTCAACCCCCACCATATCAGCTTCAACAGGCTGTACACACAACTCATTTGGTATGGCTACAGCTTAACTACCATTTGGACAGATTTTGTATTGTACCACACCTTCTGCTATGTGATTGTAGCCATGTCCCCTGTGTGGACAGTATAATTGCTGACCTGTTACAGACTATTCACTTGCATGCCATTGTCAGGGCCACTATGGTTACATAAATGCCAGTGGTATGGCTGCTCTGAGATTGCTGCACATCTGACAGTCTGTGTTATTGGGGATATCTATGCATGCTGTTGGACATGTACCGGAATTGTGTAGACTATTACTACCAACAAATGTTCTATAACAGTGACACAATAACATCTATATGTTCTATTGGCCAGCTGATCCACCTCTCCACACCCATCTGATCATGATATCTGGCCACATCATGTGTGTGCCAACCTGGGGCCTCCTCATGTACTGTTACAGCAATACTATCAGGTGGAACCACCCAGGGGATGTTGCCCCCCCTCAGGGCACACACCAACATGTTCCTGTCCCCTGCACTCAGGTCTAGAGTCTCTTCCATACCAGGCTCCACAGACACATGAGGGATGTGCTACATCAGTCTGTGGCACCCAGTACATATTCACACAGCCAACATGCTCCTCCTGCTCAGCTTCCAGACCAAGCTCCTTCAGGACGTGGACTGCTGTTGTGAGTAGCAGTTGGTGGGAGGCTTGTTCCCATTGTGCCCATATTGGGGACCATGGGACATCCACATCACAGATCACATACACCATCCACGGTGTTTACCCACCACATGTCACATACCACCCCTGTAGACTGTCCCCTATATCTACCAGTCCTGACCACCTCCACATGTGTACCTGCCATACTTCCCCATATTCCCATTGCATACTTCACAGATGGGGGCAATGTGGTGACCGAAAGGGACTAATATGTGACATATCCATCCATAGTGCACACACTGCCAGCTGTAGATATCTGTGTGTATTGTTATGTGTGCTGCTGCCTCACACATAGCACACATCACTGTTGTAGTGATACAGGGGACATGTCTTTACATACATATATGGTTGCGTGTGTGTTTGTACATATGTAGACGTGCATATAGGTATATGTCTATATATGTGTAGATATATGTGATGTCATATATATGTGCACATATATATGTCTACACATGGGTATATGTATATTTCTGGACATACATGCTGATATACATTTATCCTGATATATTATATATGTGACATATGTACACATATGCATACCTCTATGTGGGGTACATTCAGACATCAGCTCCACAATCTCACAACACCTTCCAGCACAGCTGCACTGTTTTGCCTTGCTACAACATAGACAGATGCCACATATGGACATGGCCTGACATTAGTGGAGTATACGTGGGACCTGTTTGCAGCTAAC
>NC_056725.1:1319523491-1319595991 GCF_019279795.1 Protopterus annectens | reverse complement strand
TGTGCTTACACCTGCTTACTAGTGCCTTATTCATTATGACACTGACACTTCACATGTGCATTTCTTGCAGTACTCCAGTTCATAAATATATGTTATTTAGTGGGTTTTGCAACAAAAATATTGGTCATAACGTGCTTTGCCATGGAAATGGAAGGTGCTGCAGTGGGACTTGAAACAAAAATGCCTGCTCGTAAGGTGAATGCTCTGTCCACTACACTATTGCTATGCTGCTTCATTCGCATATATCTTCCATGTTATCCTCTTCAGCCATTTAAGCTGCTTTAACCATAGCTAAGCGACGGGCACACCCGCACACCTATCTTTAGATTTAATTGGATTTTTAAAAAAGAAATAAAAGGGTTTCTTCATTTTATTTATATGTACTGTTGCTGTTGTACACATGAGGGACTGTTGGTGGGGATATGCGGACAACTATGAGCAGTCTCCCTCATTCTTTACCCCTTTCTGCTGCTCTACATTGTAGGGGTGTGTTTATTCTGAGAGCTGTGCTCTCAGACACATCCCCTGCACTCTTACATGGTCCATGTAAGCCTAGGAGCTCGGGCAGCACTCCTTATTAACATGCATGGCGTGCTGCCATCCAGCTCCTAAATGGGCGCTTCCATGTGCAGGGCTAAGCTAGTCCTGCACGGGAGTTTAGTAAATCTGGGGGAATATCAGACAAGGAGTCAGAGTATTTGGATTTTTCTTAGAAATCTGTAAATGGCATTCTCATTTTTCATAAACAAGGAACAATGACACACACACACACACACACACACACACACACACACACACACACACACACACACACACACACACACACACACACACACACTACTAGTGAGGGTCACATGCTCCTACAAGCCATGTAAGTCAGTTGTAATTAGATTTTGCACCAGTTTTTTCATTTTAACATTGTTTCACTGCTTTGCATTAACATTGTAATTAATACATAATAATACAATAGGGCTGTTCTGATTTAAATAAATGCACTTTTACGATGTGATAAAATCTGGTATCCCACATCAACAAGTTTGCTATATGTAGTGAAATGGGGGCAAGTAGAGTCACAAAAAATGTCCAACATTCTTTTATGGATGCAGAATAGGAAAACAATTAGATTGCTAGCTTCATTTAAATGGTAGCATCCTGCAATTAGCATTTTTTTAATTTGTTGCCATTAGTGTGCTGCTTTTAAATCTAAAACATTGCTACTATGTAAGTTTCTTTTTGTCATCCATGACACTTTGTTGTGATACCAGATGACATTAACAGAGGGATGACTTATTTAAGGGCTAACCTGGTGGAATTTCAGATCACTGCTAATTTGTACCTGGAGATACTCATGGTTAACATAGTTAAGTCCAATCTCAAGGGCACTGTGGTAGTCTTCACAGAAGGGTATCATTCCATTAAACACTATACAATAGTTTTCAGTTTGGTATAAGTCCTTAATTCTGGTGATAGGCCTTCAGGTAAAAACTCATAGTTCTAATATCTTTTCTAGGTCCATAAGTGACAACTAATTATTGAGTAAACCCTCTAACTAGATTCTGCACTCTTGATGCAGAACTATAGTCTTTTATCTTCACAAAATATAGGGCAACTAAATGGGACTGCAGAAGATATAGGGTGTGGTGAATAACCACAGTCTTTTTTTGTCTTGATGGATGGGAACTTAGGGCAGTCAGAGATCATAAGAGCCAATTTTGTGAATTTCCTGATGACCATCTTATGATTTCATCTGTTGTGCCTTTTAGGATGATTAAATATCACTACCTGGGATCACCTATTAATGCAAACATTAATGGAAATATATTCTGAGCGGTATTCTGTAGCAGAGACATAGAGTTGTTCAAACATCATTCTTGGGGTGCAATGTCAGCAAAGAGACATTTTTCTATTTTGTGAGATAATGCACAGTATTTAGCTCTTAAGGGAAGTGCATAGAAGCCTTGCTTTTTGATAAGCTGTTATATAAGTGTTAGAAGAGGAAAGCAGTGTGATATCAAATGCGATTCATATCTGATTTGGGTTAAGGTTTACAACTTACGTTTCCTTTAATGATGAATGGGAGTGGTAAGAGGGTATGCACATCCTTACTGAGAAGACTAACATACACAGAAAGCTTCACTGTATAATTAAAAGTTTGTCTAAACAGCTGAAAATATGCAGAATGACATTTGCCTAAGGGGAGTTAATAGACTCTGTAAGCCATTATCTAAATTCACTGTTCATAGCAATTAAACACAATATCAAAAATAAACTAATCAGTTCACAGGGGAAAGCAGTCCATAAGCAGTAATGCTCAAGCAAGCAATGAGAGGAAATGAATGTCAGCTCAACATTCCTGGATGGATTGTCTTGTAATGAGTACACCAGGTCATATGCACGTAGGGTACTTCTTTCAAACCAGTTTTTACTTCAGTTTTAATACTTTTATTACAGACAATGGTACTTTCCTGTAAATCAAGTATAAACAGCAGGCCTGTATTGAATTATGTTATGCCTAAGGTAATTAGGAAAAAAAAGTTCAATTATGTGAATTATTGCTTTCATCAACAGGACGCAGCCCATTAAGTGAGACTAATTATAAAAGTGAGTGAGAGAGTGAGAAAAAGAGTGTGTGTGTGTGTGTGTGTGTGTGTGTGTGTGTGTGTGTGTGTGTGTGTGTGTGTGTGTGTGATCACTGCCTAAACTTCATAAAGAAAAAGGTCAATGTATTTTATGCATTTATTTGTCTATTTATTGATCAATTGATTTATTGACTGATTTATGTTTTTCTAACCAGGTTATTTCTACAAAGCCTGTGACCTTTTCAGCTTGAAGGCCTGAGGTAGTTACCTGTGTTAAATCTTTACATTTTGCTTGTTTAGTAAAACAGTTTTGTGCTTTAGGCAATTGTTTTTGTCTCTTACATAATTTTATCCTATATATCAGTTGTATTGCTCCCTAACAAGTGTTTGACTAATATGCGATCACCTCTCACAATAGCAATCACTCATGAGCAAAAGCTCCTGAAAAAAAAAACAACATTCAGGAGTGAAAAATCAGAAGAAAAAATAGTCCCTGTGCCCTTTGTTTGAGAGATTGTGCCTCATATCCTGATTATACATACTGAATCTGAAGTTTCACCATCACTATGACAGGAGAAAATCCTAGTTGTCTGGTGAGCCACCCTCCCATGGAAAAGTTGGGGAGTCACACAGTAGCAATCACATAAATGAATGTTGGTCACTACTGTTTTAGAAATATCCCTGTTCCCAAAACATTTTACAGGTCAAAACTAAAAAGCTAGTGGTAGGCTTATTTACATTCCTCACACGTATAACAAGCATTTATCCCTAAATTATTGTGTTTTACAGAAAATAATACTGTGAATGAGATTTCTTGTATATTGTATGACTTATTCTAAGTATTACAAAGTAACTACCTGACTGTGTATATACAAATACATTAATTTTACTCATGAAACATTGTTTTACAAATCCATTTCTTAAGGCACTTACAATGTTGCTTCTATTATTTTTACTCTGTTTGGTGTAGTCATTTGAAGTGTTCCTTAAAGTGCTTATTTTACTGATACTTTATTATTATACTGCTTGTTATAAATTTATAAGCTTGAAGTGATGGAAACCAAGTGGATATGATTCACAGATTCATAGGCAAGTTCTAGGGTAGCTTCCTTATGGGCCTTTTTAAGCCTAGCCAGTTACCCTTGTTGTGCTTGAAACACCCTATCCTGTTTGGTTACAGATTGGAACTTATGGTCTCACCTATCCCATGGTCAGTAATTATATATTACCCACAATGACAATGAATGCTTTCATACCATAGATAATTTGAGGGAACCCATGCATGAGATAAAGTATTCAGGAGCTGCATCTGTCTGTTAGTTGCACATGAGGCAGTCCTGAGGTAAATTTTCTATTTCCCATCCATAGATCTAAGTTTGTTGTTTTTGCCAAGCATAACAATACTGATAGATGTATAAGATTTTTTGAATAGCCAGGATGATGATACAATTATAAAGCTGATATTACATTACAGTTAAGAATTTCTAGAGTCTGGCTGTGTTGTTTCTTTATACTTCAGGCTGCAGTTTTATACTGAATTGATCTAACTATGCAAGAATCATTTCAGCATTGCTGAAAAGCCATAATGTCATGTTGTTAAGCCAATGTATCTTGAATCCTTAAAACACAGTCATCTTTGAAACAATTGTACCTAAGTGGGCTGCTGGGAGCATCCACTTTCATATCGATGTGTTCACTGATTTAAAAATGAACAAGTAATCTCAATAATGTCAATTCTGTCTGTCTTTTTCCCCTGAGTTCTGTAATATTCTAACTTCCCAGCATTTATATAAACAATGTAAAGGAGGAGAGATATGACAGCATATTTATTTAACTGAAGACATTCCTTTTAGTATCACAGAAACTTTCTCTTGAAAATTATATTATTTTACTTCAATGTCTTATTGAAGGAATGCAGGTATCAGATTGACACATAGGGATAGAGACTTCAACAAATTCGGTCTGCCTATAGTTTGTAGTATAAGTACAGTTTCTCAGTAAGCATACTCTAAACTTTACTGGCTGGGTTACACTTTATTCATCTGCCTGTTATTGCTTGAAGTAAATGATAGAGCAAATTGAATAAAGAAAAGTGTAGAAAGGTTACCATGAGCCAGATCTTTAACACAGCTTATGCCGTTGCTTGAATAAAATGATATCTATCATGATTATGGTGGCCATTTGATAACACAAACAACAACCAATGACCCAAATGACTTCTTACGAGCCGCAAAGAAAGATTTGAAGTAAAGTCTCTGCATCTGCATCATGTTCTATTCAGAATTTTGCAAAATGGAATGATTAAAAGTATTAAGAAAACACATAATTTTTTTGCAAACCAGCAAGATAATGGCTGTAATATAAACTAAATGGATTCACTACAAGTACACTAATCTAAGTTGTGACTAAAACACTTTCCAAATGAATGGACACTATTCAGTTGCATTAAAACAGTTATAATAATACAGCTAGGTTGTTACAGAGTCATCACTTCCTAGGTTCAGAGGTTGATTGGCTGAGTGTATGCATAGCTCACAAAGCCAGTGTGCCGAACAGTCAGAGCCCTTAAGGCTAAACAACACACCTGATACACTTGTAATAGGTGACTCTATCGTCAGGCACACTGACGTCCCGCTCACCAGGCTGAACAAGGAGAAGGTCACGGTGAGCTGCCTGTCAGGCACTGGGATCCGCCACATAACACAAGCACTCAGGTCACTCCAAGGCAAGTACAAATATGACTCAGTCATTGTCCATGCTAGTGTGAATGACCTGAGACGTACCTCCCTGGACTACATGAAAAGAGACATAGAGGAGCTCTCTGAGCATGTAGCCCAGGCCGGTATGACCCTGACCTTGAGTAGCATCTTACCCTCACCAAGAATGATGCTACAATATGAAGACAAGATGATCAATTTCAACAATTTGCTTAAGTATTGGTGTCATTCAAAGGGGATCCAATGCCTGTCAGCCTGGGATGACATGCTCGACAAGCCACGATGCTTCACTAGGGACAGCTTGCAACTGTCACCCCTAGGCTTTCGGATATTGGCAAAGGCTCTTGCTACCCCCATAGTGCCTTTTTTAGCAAGGCTCAAAAGACAAACCCACCTCCATAGGTATCACAAGGGATAAGAAACTAAGAGTAATGCTACTCAACACCAGAAGTCTAAACCTCAAGATGCATGCACTCGAAACTCTCCTTAGCATGGAGAACATCGATATCTGTGCAGTAACAGAAACCTGGTTCAAGGCTCCCGAGAGCACCCCAGCACTACCAGGTTATACCTCATACCATGCTTTTCAGCCCCAAAACTTGGACCGAACCACAAAAGGAGGGGGAGTATCAATATTCATCAAAGATACCCACACCTCCAGGTTGGTGGCACAGCACGAAGCATCAGAGACTATCCATGTGCAACTAACAGTGAGTAAAACTGCCTTCCAGTTTATAGCCTGCTACAGACCACCCTCCCAAACCCAGGAACCCCACTCGGCCTTCCCGAGAACACTGGAAAATATGAAGGTCTCTCCAAACACCATTATATTGGGTGACTTCAACTACCCAAACATAGACTGGGAGCATTACTCTAGCTCCAACACCCTAGCCCAAAGGTTCCTAGAATTTATAAACTCAAGTGCTATGGAACAACGTGTTACCACTCCCACAAGAGGGGAAAACATACTGGACCTGATCATCACCAACATGGGGACTCTATACTCCAGACCAGAAGTGTATCCCTCACTGGTAAGATCAGACCATAAACTAATCTCACTGGATATTCACATCCCGACCCCACCCCCTTCCCAGAAAACCAAAGTGAAAAACTTCTCTAAAGCAAATTTTACACTCCTCAAAACCGAGGTGGAATCCTTCAAAGCCCCCGGGCCTCTGGAAAATACGGCCCAGACTGCAGAATCCTTTATAAATTCATTCTATGAACACCTTCAGGAATGCATGGATCATGCAATCCCAAATAAAACCAAGACCCAATCCTCCAAAGGCAGATGTCCTGTCTGGTGGACCCCAGCCATAAACAAACTATACAATAGAAGGAGGAAGCTACTACATGATAGAGCAAAATACCAAAAAGGGAAGGCATCTCTGATCAGTATTAGCAAAAAACTACAGGCACTCATAAAATTGTCTAAGGCCAGCTTCGAGAGAAAAATTGCACAGGACACTAAGGATAATCACAAGGCTTTCTTTAGTTATGTTAGGAACCTGGGTGGGAATTCCCAGATATGCTCAGAATTAGTCCAAAATGCCAAAAAAATACACCGAACCCACAGACATTGCCAACATCCTAGCTGACAGGTTCAGCACAAACTCCCCCCCCCTCCTCACCAAAAGGGCAAATATCTATCCCAGCAGAGTGCTGCCCCCCCCTGACATTTCAGATGCTCAGGTAAGAACCGCCCTCTCCAAAGCAAAAAACACAGCATCAATGGGACCAGACGGTGTCCCAGGCTGTGTCCTACATGAACTCCAAGAAGAGCTAAACCCAAACATAAAACTACTGTTCAGTCTCAGCCTTACTACAGGATATGTACCCAAAGAGTGGTGTACAGCAACAGTGCTCCCTCTCCACAAAGGTGGTGCCTCAATGGATCCTGGAAACTATCGCCCCATAAGCCTGAATAGCTTGGTCTGCAAAGCTATGGAAAGGATCATCATGGACCTCATAAATAAAGATATTGGGGACCTACAGACACTAGATCCTCGTAAACCAACATGACTGAGCAAACTATTAAAACAAAATAAAGCTCACGGATGTCACTCGGAAAAGATTTAATTCACCACAAACAAAAATAAAATAAATGAATACACGTGTAATAGTAGTACTACCCAGTTTGGCTTTGTTAAGGACAGATCCTGATTCTTAAACCTGGTCGATTTCTTTGAAACAGTCACCAAGACCATTGACGAGGGGAAGATGGTCCACACAGCCTACCTGGACCTCGCAAAAGCCTTTGATACAATACCCCACTCGGGCATTATAGATAAGCTCACCAGCTTAAATATAAACCCCTATGTCACTAGATGGGTTGCAAACTGGCTCAAGGACAGAACCCACATGGTTAGAATTGCTGGAGCCATGTCAGACTCCAAACCAGTTACAAGTGGTGTCCCACAAGGCTCAGTCCTGGGACCTCTCTTGTTCGGTATATATTTCTCGGAGGTACAGGCCAACACGGAAGGACTGTGGCTGACCAAGTTCACAGATGACTGCAAACTGGGCACCATAATCGACTCTCCAGCTGACTCAACCATCCTCCAAAAGGGCCTCATAGAAACAGACAACTAGTGCCAGAGCCATGGCCTCAAGCTAAACACCAAAAAGTGTATAGTCATCCCCTTTGGCAAAAACAAAGTGCCCACAAATTACCACATAGGTGGTAATCCATTAAGTACAGAAGAAGTAATTAGGGACCTGGGGACCCAAGTTGATAGCAATCTCTCATTTGACAACCACGTGGCCAAAGTGGTTAGAAAAACATTTTATATAGCCCACCTAATCATGAAGGGATTCACATCTAGATCAGGGGAGGTCATCATGCCTCTTCACTCATCCCTAATCAGGCCCATAATTGAGTACAATGCCCCTTTTGGGACGTACCTTACCAGACACCTGCAGCAACTGGAAAGACCCCAAAAGTACCTCACCAAGAGGATCAAAGGGCTCAAACAGATGCCATATGCTGCCCAGTTAAAGAAACTCCAGCTCTACTCAGTGGCATACCGCCTGCTCAGAGGCAATCTGTGCCTGATGTATAAAGTCATGTCCAACCCGGAATTAATGGACATGCTGCACCTCAGAAAATCCAAATCCCATCGAGCTATGCGCTCGAGAGACTTGAACCTCAGCACTGAAATAAATAGGACATGCTGGAGGGACAGATTCATAACCCAGAGACTCACTTCACTCTGGAATAAAATCCCAGTCCAGGTTAGGCAGAGTCCCTCATTGACTCTCTTCAAGAGGAATCTTGATGAGTGGATGGGAGATCGTAGATTTACCCCGGGTATCACTTCTGTGTCACTGTTAGACAGAGGCACAGTATACTAACCTTGAAAAAGGGCATAGCAAAATAAATTTAAAATGGGTGGCGAAAGCCAAACACACTCTGGCTAGGCTTATAAATGCCCTAGGGCAGATAGACTAGTATGAACCTATGAACCTATTCCTTTTCCAGAAGTTTGTTTTTATAAATCCACTTGACTATTTACTAGCACCATATATACATTAAGCTTGTCTTTCAAACTGGTTAGTAAACTGCAATTTATCTTTTGAATGAAGTACTTTCAAAAGTTGGGGCAGCTGTTTCCTTTTTTAATATCATGAAGGTGAGTTTTAATTAATGTAATTTATTAGTAAATGATATGATCACGAGATTACTCTATACAGAAACTTTAAAACAAAACTGGATCACACATTGCTTTGAAAAGAAGACACAGATGAACCTTTAAAATTTTGTAAATCATTAAGAATATTGCAAACCTTCTACTCTTACTGACTACACATCTTGCTTTCACCCTAATTAGAAGATGAAATCACATCTAATTACAAAGACATGCATCTGGAGTGTTTCTCCTTTGGGTGCCGCTGAAAACTGGCTTAATTCCAAGTTGGACTTTCCTGGTAAAAAAAATGTTAAATAGATAAAAATAAATAAATATATGTGGCAGAATAAGGAGCTATGTATAGGGGAAATAACTTTCATGTTTCATGAATAGATGATGATGAGTATTATACAAGTAACTCTATAAGCCTTTTTGACTATAGTGGTAACAATTTGATCAAAGATGACTTTCCACTCACTAACCCTCCTAGATCCTTAATAATCAGTTTTTATCATATGCTTCTCTGTTTTGTAGTCAAGTTCACTTTCTTTTCCCAGGTTTGTTTATGATACATTTTGTTGATATGAAAGAGTGGTTGCTGTTGTTACATGAAGATGGTGTTTATCTAACCTTTCCTTTAGCACTTTTACTTCTCATTCATTGTTCGTCTGTTGTTGTTGACGATGGTCAGGGACATCACGTCTAGGAGACTGACTGAGTACAGTGTGTCTGGCTGTGGTGGATCAGTCCAATGTGGGCTCGATAAGCTCTGCCACATGTCGGGCACAAGTTGTCTGTTGGATTGGTTGACAAAGAGTTGGCTGTGAATTTATGCAGCTCACGGTTCCTCTACACCTCTGCAGTCCTGCTCTGTTCGCCAGGTGGGGCAGTCTTGCACTAAGGGTTTCCAGGAGCCCGGGTCAATGCCAAAGATCTTGAGAGAGACTTTCAGCATGTCCATCAAGTGCTTTTTCTCCCCATCTTGTGTGTGTTTACCTCCCATGAGTTCACCATAGAACAGTCTCTTGGGAAGGCATGTATTTAGCATACATACAAGGTGGCCTGCCCACCTGACTTGGGCTTTCCTCAGCAGGGTGTAGATATTTGGCAGTCCAGCTTGAGAGAGGACAACTGTATCTGGAGCTTTGTCCTGCCAGGTAATTTTCAGCAGCCTTCATAAGCAGTTCATATGGAAGTGATTCAGCTTTTTGGCATGCCACTCATACACAGTCCATTTCTCACAGGCATACAGTAGTGTGGGCAGTACAACTGACTTGTACACCTACAGCTTTATAGACAGTTTGATGCCTCTCCTCTCCCACGCTGACTCCCACAGCCATCCAAATGTGGAGCCTGCCTTGGCAATGCATGCGTCTACCTCATAGTCCAATGTTTACAAATCTGGAGAATATGCTGCTGAGGTATGTAAACTTGTCAATAGCCTTCAGGATCTTTTCTTCCATGGTGATAGTTGGTTCTGCATACATCCTCTGCAGTTTGGGCTGATACAAGACCTCAGTCTTCTTAATATTGATTGTGAGGCTGAAATGGCACACCATACTGATGAATTTACCTGGGCAGCCAAACTTCTCCATGATCCGCCATAGCCCCTCAAGACTGACAGTGTCAAAGGCTTTGGTTAGGTCCATGAAGGCAGAGTTCTACAAGCAGCAGAGAGTGAAAGAGTGACTTTCCTGGATTTATAAGTATTTTTTCTGGCTTTCGCTTAAAGTACTGCATCTCGACTGCATTTCGCTTAAAAAACAGCTCTGCATATTGTTTTTACTGTTCTTGTGTTGAATTTATACTGTTAGCACTTTAAAAAGTTGTTTTTGTTTAATTTAATTGTTAGGCTAACACACTAAAGTGCGCTAGCCATTTTATAGCATTTACTGTTTGTTACTGTATCTTTTTCTCCCTTCTCTGTGAAAAAAGAAAAAAATATATATATATCCTTGTTTTCCCGCTTTTCTGAACTAGAATAGTCCAGTCTTCATATTTTGCTGATCTCTGGGCTTTGTCTTAGTTCCTGTGCTATCCATACCCTTATTTGGATAAGAGGAAGCTTCTTTGTTCACCAGTGGGAGTGGGGAGCACTGAGCAACCTATTTGTCCCTAGAGGATTGGTTCCAGCCCAGCAACTTGTAGTTTATTGGCCATTTTGGGTCAATTCCTGGCTCTTTTCAACCCCTGCTATAAAGCCCGCTTTTTTACTTGTAGTAGACTCAGCACAGCTCCTCGTGGTGTCCTGCAGAGTTCTACAAGCAGCAGAGAGTGAAAGAGTGACTTTCCTGGATTTATAAGTATTTTTTCTGGCTTTCGCTTAAAGTACTGCATCTCGACTGCATTTTGCTTAAAAAACAGCTCTGCATATTGTTTTTACTGTTCTTGTGTTGAATTTATACTGTTAGCACTTTAAAAAGTTATTTTTTGTTTAATTTAATTGTTAGGCTAACACACTAAAGTGCGCTAGCCGTTTTATAGCATTTATTGTTTGTTACTGTATCTTTTTCTCCCTTCTCTGTGAAAAAAGAAAAAAAAATATCCTTGTTTTCCCGCTTTTCTGAACTAGAATAGTCCAGTCTTCAGATTTTGCTGATCTCTGGGCTTTGTCTTAGTTCCTGTGCTATCCATACCCTTATTTGGATAAGAGGAAGCTTCTTTGTTCACCAGTGGGAGTGGGGAGCACTGAGCAACCTATTTGTCCCTAGAGGATTGGTTCCAGCCGAGCAACTTGTAGTTTATTGGCCATTTTGTGTCAATTCCTGGCTCTTTTCAACCCCCTGCTATAAAGCCCGCTTTTGCGCGCTTTTTTACTTGTAATAGACTCAGCACAGCTCCTCGTGGTGTCCTGCAGAGTTCTACAAGCAGCAGAGAGTGAAAGAGTGACTTTCCTGGATTTATAAGTATTTTTTCTGGCTTTCGCTTAAAGTACTGTATCTCGACTGCATTTCGCTTAAAAAACAGCTCTGCATATTGTTTTTACTGTTCTTGTGTTGAATTTATACTGTTAGCACTTTAAAAAGTTGTTTTTGTTTAATTTGTTAGGCTAACACACTAAAGTGCGCTAGCCATTTTATAGCATTTACTGTTTGTTACTGTATCTTTTTTCTGCCTTCTCTGTGAAAAAAGAAAAAATATATATCCTTGTTTTCCCGCTTTTCTGAATAGTCCAGTCTTCAGATTTTGCTGATCTCTGGGCTTTGTCTTAGTTCCTGTGCTATCCATACCCTTATTTGGATAAGAGGAAGCTTCTTTGTTCACCAGTGGGAGTGGGGAGCACTGAGCAACCTATTTGTCCCTAGAGGATTGGTTCCAGCCCAGCAACTTGTAGTTTATTGGCCATTTTGGGTCAATTCCTGGCTCTTTTCAACCCCCTGCTATAAAGCACACTTTTGCGCGGTTTTTACTTGTAATAGACTCAGCACAGCTCCTCGTGGTGTCCTGCAGAGTTCTACAAGCAGCAGAGAGTGAAAGAGTGACTTTCCTGGATTTATAAGTATTTTTTCTGGCTTTTACTTAAAGTACTGCATCTCGACTGCATTTCGCTTAAAAAACAGCTCTGCATATTGTTTTACTGTTCTTGTGTTGAATTTATACTGTTAGCACTTTAAAAAGTTGTTTTTGTTTAATTTAATTGTTAGGCTAACACACTAAAGTGCGCTAGCCGTTTTATAGCATTTACTGTTTGTTACTGTATCTTTTTCTCCCTTCTCTGTGAAAAAGAAAAAAAAAATCCTTGTTTTCCCGCTTTTCTGAACTAGAATAGTCCAGTCTTCATATTTTGCTGATCTCTGGGCTTTGTCTTAGTTCCTGTGCTATCCATACCCTTATTTGGATAAGAGGAAGCTTCTTTGTTCACCAGTGGGAGTGGGGAGCACTGAGCAACCTATTTGTCCCTAGAGGATTGGTTCCAGCCCAGCAACTTGTAGTTTATTGGCCATTTTGGGTCAATTCCTGGCTCTTTTCAACCCCCTGCTATAAAGCCTGCTTTTGCGTGCTTTTTTACTTGTAATAGACTCAGCACAGCTCCTCGTGGTGTCCTGCAGAGTTCTACAAGCAGCAGAGAGTGAAAGAGTGACTTTCCTGGATTTATAAGTATTTTTTCTGGCTTTCACTTAAAGTACTGCATCTCGACTGCATTTTGCTTAAAAAACAGCTCTGCATATTGTTTTACTGTTCTTGTGTTGAATTTATACTGTTAGCACTTTAAAAAGTTGTTTTTGTTTAATTTAATTGTTAGGCTAACACACTAAAGTGCGCTAGCCGTTTTATAGCATTTACTGTTTGTTACTGTATCTTTTTCTCCCTTCTCTGTGAACAAAGAAAAAAAACAAAAAATACCCTTGTTTTCCCGCTTTTCTGAACTAGAATAGTCCAGTCTTCAGATTTTGCTGATCTCTGGGCTTTGTCTTAGTTCCTGCGCTATCCATACCCTTATTTGGATAAGAGGAAGCTTCTTTGTTCACCAGTGGGAGTGGGGAGCACTGAGCAACCTATTTGTCCCTAGAGGATTGGTTCCAGCCCAGCAACTTGTAGTTTATTGGCCATTTTGGGTCAATTCCTGGCTCTTTTCAACCCCCTGCTATAAAGCCCGCTTTTGCGCGCTTTAGCGCGTTTTAGCGTGAAGTTGCTCATAGAGCAGCATCGGGCAGTGCCGGTTAATCAAGTTTTAACTATTTCTGGCTCCGTAAAGTCTGCTCTTCAATTTTTCCCTTAGAACTGTTCTACTTGCAATCTAAACAGCCTATACTCTTATCTGAAAAGCTCAGCACTTGCTCCTAAAGCATTTTTTATACAGGTAAAGCACTCTTAAACAAAATAAAGTACTTCATTCACCTAAATTCCCTTGAGTACCCATTTCCCTATAGGTCCTTTCTGACTCAGTTACACAGCAATCTTTTTCACTATTTCTAGCATGTCGAAGGGTCAGTTGCTGGCGTCCTCTCCTGTTCAGCTGGTGAATCTGGGAATCTTGAGACAATGTTACAATTGCCTCATGTACACAGACAACCCTCTCCTCCTTCCAACAAATACAAATATATGCGAGAGGTGCAACTACATAGCCAAACTGGAGGCTGAGCTCTCTCAATTCAGTACTGGCAAGACCAGTCAGGAGGAGAAGGTAACCACGCACACCACAAACCCCGTCTCACATAGAACTATCACAACTGCAAACCAAACACATAAACACACAAAAACATATTCGGAGGCGCTGATTAAAAATCTACCAAAACAACAGAGGCCTCCAAAGCAGACACCCAAGCAACCGCCACCTCAAGACATAGCACATGCAATACATAGTTCACAAAGTCAGTGTGCTAAACAGTCACAGCCCTTAAGGCCAAACAACATGCCAGACACACTTGTAATAGGTGACTCCATAGTCAGACACACTGACGTCCCGCTCACCAGACTGAACAAGGAAAAGGTCACAGTAAGCTGCCTGTCGGGAGCTAGAATCTGCCACATAACACAAGCACTCAGGTCACTCCACAGCAAGTACAAATATGACTCAGTCATTGTACATGCCGGTGTGAACGACCTGAGACGTACCTCCCTGGACTACATGAAAAGAGACATAGAGGAGCTCTCTGATTATGTAGCCCAGGCCGGTATGACCCTGACCCTGAGTAGCATCTTACCCTCACCAAGAATGATGCCAGAGTACAAAGCCAAAATGATCAGTTTTAACAATTGGCTTAATTACTGGTGTCATTCTAAGGGGATCCAATGTCTGTCTGCTTGGGATGACATGCTTGACAAGCCACGCTGCTTCGCAAGGGACGGCTTGCACCTGTCACCCCTGGGCTTCCGGATATTGGCCAAGGCTCTTGCCTTTTTTAGGCAAGGCTCAAATGACAAACCTACCTCCCTAGAAAACACAAGTGGAAAAAAACTAAGGGTAATGCTGCTCAATGCCAGAAGTCTAAACCTCAAGATGCACGCCCTCGAAGCCCTCCTCAGTATGGAGAACATCGATGTCTGTGCAGTGACTGAAACCTGGTTCAATGCTCCTGAGAGCACCCCAGCACTATCAGGTTTTACCTCATATCATGCTTTCCGGCCCCAAAACTTGGACCGAACCACAAAAGGAGGGGAGTATCCATATTCATCAAAGATACCCACACCTCCAGGTTAGTGGCAATGCACGAAGCATCAGAGACCATCCAGGTGCAACTAACCATAGGCAAAACTGCCTTACAGTTTGTAGCATGCTACAGACCACCCTCTCAAACTCAGGAACCCCACACAGCCTTCCTGAAGACACTGGAGAGTATGAATGTCTCTCCAAATACCATCATATTGGGAGACTTCAACTACCCAAACATAGACTGGGAACATTACTCAAGCCCCAACACCCTAGCCCAAAGGTTCCTAGAATTCATAAACTCAAATGCAATGGAACAACTGGTCACCATTCCCACAAGAGGAGACAATATACTAGACCTGATCATCACAAACATGGGGACAAAATGCTCCACACCGGAAGTATATCCCTCTTTGGTAAGATCAGACCATAAATTAATCTCACTGGAAATCCACATCCCGCCCCCACCCCCTGCACAAAAGACCACAGTGAAGAACTTCTCAAAAGCCAACTTCACACTTCTTAAGACTGAAGTGGTATCCTTCAAGGCCCCTGGGCCAGTGGAAACCAAAACCCTCACTGCTGAATCCTTTGCAAATGCCTTCTACGGGCACCTTCAAGAATGCATGGATCATGCAATCCCAAATAAAACCAAGACCCATTCCCCCAAAGGCAGGTGCCCAGTCTGGTGGACCCCAGCCAAAAACAAACTCTACAACAGGAGGAGGAAGCTACTACATGACAGAGCAAAATCCCTAAAAGGGAAGGCATCTCTGATCAGTACTAGCAAAAAACTACGATCACTCATAAAATCATCCAAGGCCAACTTTGAGAGAAAAATCGCAAAAGACACAAAAGACAATCACAAGGCCTTCTTTAGCTATGTTAGAAACCTGAGTGGAAACTCCCAGATATGCTCAGAGTTAGTCCAAAATGACACAAAATACACTGAACCCACTGACATTGCCAACATTCTGGCAGACAGGTTCAGTGCAGATTTCTCCTTCCCCTCCCCCCCAAAGGAGAAATAACTATCCCAGCAGAGTGTAGCCTCCCTAACATCTCAGATGCCCAGGTGAGAGCCGCCCTCTCTAAAGCTAAAAACACAGCATCAATGGGACTGGACAGTGTCCCGGGCTGTGTGCTACATGAACTCCAAGAGGAACTAAACCCACACATAAGGCTGCTGTTTAATCTTAGCCTTACTACAGGATACGTACCCAAAGAGTGGCATACGGCAACAGTGGTCCCACTTCACAAAGGCGGTGCTTCCACTGACCCTGAAAATTACTGCCCCATAAGCTTGACGAGCCTTGTCTGCAAAGCTATGGAGAGGATCATTATGGAACTCATAAACAAAGACATTGGGGACCTACAGACATTGGATCCTGCCCAATTTGGCTTTGTCAAAGGCAGATCCTGCCTTTTGAACTTGATCGACTTTTTTGAAACAGTCACTAAGGCCATTGATGAGGGTAAGGCAGTTCACACAGCCTACCTTGACCTTGCAAAAGCCTTTGACACAATACCCCACTCGGGCATCATAGACAAACTCACCAGCTTAAATGTAAGCCCATATGTCACAAGATGGGTTGCAAACTGGCTCAAGGACAGAACCCACAGGCTCAGAGTTGCTGGAGCTATGTCAGACTCTAAGCCAGTCACAAGCGGTGTCCCACAGGGCTCAGTCCTGGGACCCCTCTTGTTCGGCATTTATTTTTCCGTGGTACAGGCAAACATAGGAGGATTGTGGCTGACAAAGTTCGCAGATGACTGCAAACTGGGTGCCATAATTGATACTCCAGTGGACACAAACATCCTTCAGAGAGGCCTCATAGAAATGGATAATTGGTGCCAGAGCCATGGCCTTAAGCTGAACGCCAAAAAATGTATAGTCATACCCTTTGGGAAAAACAAGGTACCCACAAATTACCACATAGGTGGTAATCCATTAAATCGAAGAGGTAATCAGGGACCTAGGGACCCAGGTTGACAGTAACCTCTCATTTGACACTCACATTGCCAAAGTGGTTAGGAAGACCTTCTAGATTGCCCACCTTATCATGAAGGGTTTCACATCTAGATCAAGAGAGGTCATTGTGCCCCTGTACTCTTCTCTTATCAGGCCAATGATTGAGTACAATGCCCCATTTGGGATGTATCTTACCCGACACTTGCAGCAGTTGGAAAGACCCCAAAAGTTCCTCACCAAGAGGATAAAGGGTCTTAAACATATGTCATATGCTGCCCAACTGAAAAAACTCCAGCTCTATTCAGTCGCATACCGCCTACTCAGAGGTGATCTGTGCCTGACGTACAAGGCCATGTCCAATCTGGAATTAATGGACATGCTCCACCTCAGTAAATCCAAATCCACCAGAGCCACGAGAGCAAGAGACTTAAATCTCAACACAGAAATAAATAGGACGTGCTGGAGGGACAGATTCATAACCCAGAGGCTCCCTACACTCTGGAACAGAATCCCAATCCATGTTAGGCAGAGCCCCTCACTAACTCTATTCAAGAGAAATCTTGACGAGTGGATGGGAGATCGTAGGTTTACCCCGGGGGTCATCTCTGTGTCACTACTAGACAGAGGCTCAGTAAACTAAACCCTAAAAGGGCGTAGTATTCTCATCCTAAGGGGTGGTGAAAGCCACACACACTCTGGCTAGGCTTATAAATGCCCTAGGGCAGATAGCCTAGTACGAACCTATGAACCTATGAACCTATGAACATTGCGTAAAGGTCCCTGTTTTGTTCCTGGCACTTTTCCTGAAGTTAACATGCTGCAAATATCATATCCACTGTCCCTCAGCCCTCTCCAAAGCTGCACTGAGTCTCTAGCAGGTATCCATCTTCCATGTGTTGAGTGAGGTGGCTGAGGAGGTCTCTGGCAAGGATTTTGCCGGAAATTAATAAAAATAAGCACAAACACAAACTGAATATACAAGAAATATGCCACTGCCGTCCAGGACCGGAAAACCAAAAACTTAGAAAAAAAACAGCTCAATAAGCTCAATAAAAAACATAAATTTAATGAGGCACCTTTCATTCATAACATAACGAACTTTATCAGATAAAAGACTTAAGAAAAGCAATTATTTTATATAACACTGTCCACATCACATGGTCATTCAAACCCTCCAATACAAATTCAATAAAAATAAAAAATCATAAATTAGCAATTACTTATCATAACACTTCTCTTAATAAGATCACAATTCATATGTATGCCCTTCAATGCAATAAATTTCTCAGTTTTAATAATGACATAATAGATCTTATTAACCGAAGTGTATTTGGTATTGTGTTTGTAAAACGTATAAGAATTTCAATGGTAAGGACAGTGGTAGGGTATAATTAATAGAATATGAATTAAGTATAAAACATAAATTATAAATTTTAAATATATTAGATTTTTATTAATATGTATAAATCTTACACTATATTATATATTATATAGTATTTAATATGAAGATTTTTATACAATGTGATGTATATGTTATGCATTTATGACAAGTAATTGCTAATTTATGATTTTTTATTTTTTTTGAATTTGTATTGGAGGGTTTGAATGACCATGTGATATGGACAGTGTTATATAAAATAATTGCTTTTCTTACTTCTTTTATCTGATGAAGTTTGTTATGTTATGAACGAAAGGTGCCTCATTAAATTTTTGTTTTTATTGAGCTTATTGAGCTGTTTTTTTTCTAAGTTTTTGGTTTTCCCGTCCTGGACTGCTGTGACATATTTCTTGTATACTCATTTTGCTGGCAATGACCAGGAGAAAGATTCCTCTGTGATTGTCACAAGACTGCCTGTTTCACTTTCTCTTGTAGAGATGGACGATGGAGGCATCCTTTAGCTCCTGAGGGATAACTTCCTGTTGCCACATGGTCTGGAAGAGCTCGGTGAGCTTCTGTAACAAGACTGGTCCCCCTGTCTTGTAGATTTTGCCTGGAATGGGTCAGACCCTGGTGCTTTCCCATTTGAGAGAAGCTTAATTGCTTCCTTAACCTCTGATTCCTTTGGAGGTTGTGTCAGGGAGGTGTTAATGGCAACTTGCGGCATGCTGTCAATGGTTTCAGCACTGATAGAGAAAGGCCTGTTCAGGACATTGTTGAAGTGCTGACCCATCTTTCCAGTATGGTGTTCTTGTCAGTGAGCAGGGTGGACCCATCAGCACTAAGCAGTGATAATGTTCCAGAGGACTCTGGCCTGTAGATGGTCTTCAGGGCATCATAGAAATGCTTGGAGTTGTTGCTATCAGCATACTTCTGGATTTCATCTACCTTTCTGCTGAGCCAGGAGTCTTGCTCTCTCTGAGCTTTGCTTGCACCTTGCTTTTGATGGAGTTATAGGCAGCTTTCTTGAAGACGGATGTAGTGTCTTGCTGGAGGAATCTGAAGGCTTCATGTTTCCTATCCAGCAGCTTCTGAATGTCTTCATCATTGTCATTGAACCAGTCCTGGTGTTTGCGTGTGTTCAGGTCCAAGTGGTCGAGAGCGGTGTTTTAGACCACATCCCTAAAGGCTGCCCAGTCCTCTTCTGCACCATTGGTGCCAAAGCTGAGTTGGACAGGCTTACTGTTGAGGTCCTCACTGAGGTTCTGGCACACAGAGTGCTGTTCTAACTTGCTGACATTCAGGCACCTATTGGCCTTTTTCCCCTGTGGTCGCCGCCTAGGCTAGATGTGCATGTTAAGTTTTGAGAGGATGAGTCTGTGGTTTGTCCAGCAGTCTCTACCACACATGGCCTTAGTCACTCTAACATCCTGCCTGTCCCTTCTCCTTGCTATGACATAATCAATAAGATGCCAATGCTTGCTGCATGAGTGCATCCTGGACATCTTGTTATGGTTGGGTAGGTGGAAGACTGTGTTTGTGATCAACAGGTCATGAGCTGCGCAGGTCTTCAGAAGTAGATGACCATTGCTGTTGCTTTTGCCAACTCTATTCCTCCCAATGACTCCCTCCCATGTCTGGTTGTCTGTAACAACTGTGACATTGAAGTCACCTAAGATGATGAGCTTATCCACCTTGGGAACAGATGCTATGTGGGACTCCAAATCTTCATAAAACTTGTCTTTGATCTGCTCTGAATTTGTCATGGTGGGGGCATATGCACTGATGAAGGTGGCGTGGCACTTTCCTTTGAGGGGGAGCCACAGAGACATGAGTTGGTTGTTGAGTCCTTTTGGGAGGCTGGCTTATTTGCTGATCAGATTAGATTTGATGGTGAAACCCACTCCTGCTTCATGACATTCATCGCTGCTGTGGCCACTCCAGAAAAAGGTATAACCAGCTTTACCTTCTGTCAGCTGGCCTTCATCTGTGAACCTGGTCTCACTGAGGGCTGCTATCTGGATGCTGTACCTGCTGAGTTCTCTTGTGACAAGTGCTGTCCGTCTCTCAGGTCTATCTGTTTTGGAGCTATCCATGAGTGTGTGCACATTCCATGTGCCAATGGCAAATTAAGTCACTGATGTTTTTTCTTTGTGATTCAACCACATGGTTGGGATCCATGCCTGCCACGGCAAGCAGGCCAGGGTTAGGGTGAAGAGGCTATGTTTTGGGCATCTTTTCTAGCCCCTTCCCCAGACCATGGAGGTGAGCAGAGCAATCCTAAATAAGGCTTCTCAGACACCCAGGGGACTGCCGAACTACACTGCTACTTTGGTCCAGTAGAGAGCAACCCATTGCCCTGGGCTGCCTGTGTGTGATGTAGTGGCTGCAGCTTCCAGTGTATCTACACCTGTTGCTTCATCATTTGCCCATCACCACAGGACTTGACGGGGGGGGGGTGATGTCTTGATTTGCCCATGAATTGGATTATAGTGAGGGAGAGTTGCACAGATCATTAGTCTCAATCTCTTATCCCAGCCTATCTTAATTCAGTGGCATGATGTAGTCGGCCAACTGGAGATGGGTCAGGATATAGTGGATGGCCAGCAGTGTTCTAATGTGTCTCACTGTGCCCTATTTGCACTCCACAGCACTTTTCTGAGTCCACCTTCCTGCCCATTGAATTAGTCTGGTGATTTCCTCTACACAGTCCAACAGAACCAGTCTTTGCATGCATAGGTAGACAAGCACTGACTTATCGAGGGTTACAAACCCATCGGCTACCCTCACCTGGTTTTGCCGCCCAGTCAAAGCCGTTGCCCAGGGTGTGTCTGCTGTTGCATGCAGACAGCTAAGAGGAGCAACAGGTAAGAGCTGAGTGTCAGGTGAGAACATAGGTGGATCAACTACTCTGAAGAGCACAATGTGTTCACCCATTAGAGGTACTACCTCTCCCTGAAACCCCATACACCCCAATTTTACTTCTATAGCAGATATGACCCCGATTACCAAGGGCACAACAATCTGCATATTCAGATTTCCCATTCCAAAGTTCTTTCTGTGCATCAAGATTAGAAAATAAAATATCCAAAAACTAGTGAGCTAAGACCAGAGCATTGCAGAACCCTGCTAATCACATTAGCATGGTGAGACTTGAGGTCTACATTAAAGTTATGCAATCTATTACTTGAGCACTATTTGACCCACCAGGTAAAGTCCCCCTTTACTTCTAGTATAATAATCAATGAACCTTCTTCACTGTGTAGTGCCTTAGGCAAATCTTAAATAGCTGTTTGTAATGCCACATACTCAATAATTGTACCAAGTTCAGCATGCATGATATTTCCTTAACAAAATCACATGAAAGTTAAAGATGCAAATCTCCAAAATCCTTTTAAAGTAACCTCATCTGCTGTTTGTTCTGTCATATAGGTCTATAGATTAAGATCTCAGGTGATGTCCTGTCAGTGGAACTGGTACATTGTCGCTTGGCACATAATTCTGCAATATAGCCATTATTAAGAATTTATTAAAGATAATCCATAAATATGATACACTAAAATTTCTCCAGGTGCAATTGACAATTGGCAAGACACCCATCCACATTATAGACAGCTAAAGATCCCCCTCCATGACTCACAACACCCAATCCTACCTGGATCTGCTTGAGTTAATCAAGGTACTCCCTAACACCTTGATCCTTGGTGACTTCATCTACCTCCCCATAAACTGGGTGAACTATTCCTGCTCTAATGCACTCACCCAGTGATTCCTTGACTTCATCAATTCTAATGCACTAGACCAGCTTGTCTCATCTCTCACAGGGGGAGATAGCATTCTAGACTTGGTTCTCACCAACATGGGTGACTGCTGCACCATCCCCATATTAAATTCTTCCCTGGTGAGATCAGACCATCGGTCTGTCTCATTTGAAGTGTGTATACCATCCACCCCCCAACCCCCCCCCAGCTGTAACCAGGCTAAAACCTTTTCAAAATCTGACTACAACCTTCTAAGAGAGGGTATCAGTAGCTTCACACCACCCCCCCCTCACAGGATGCAGACAAATATGCTGAGCAGTATGCCATTGCAGTATACAAGCACCTGTGCAACTGCATGGACTCAGTCAAACCCAACAGAACTAAAACCTGCTCCTCAAGGAAACACAAACCTTATGTGGTGGACATCCTCTATCAACAGGCTTTACAACAAAAGGAAGAAACTGTTGTCCAGAGGAAAAAAGGCACAAAATCTAAATTGGAAAAACTCCCTCTTTAGCCTCAACAAGCAAATTAGATCACTATTGAAAACCTCTAAAGCCAATGATGAATCAAAACTAGCCTCTGAAACAAAGACTAACCACAAAGCCTTTTTCAGTTACATCAGAAACTTCCATGGCAAAGCCCAGGTTTGTTCGAATTAATTCTTAATGGTAACACTTACATTGACCCTGTTGACTTATCCAAGCTGCTAGCAAATAGGTTCAGTGCAAACTTCACCCCTTGTCCCCTCCCCCAAAGGCCTAGTTGACATCCCTTATACTTGCCCCATACCTCACATCTCAGTAGGTCAAGTATTAAAGGCCCTATCCAAGGCAAAGAACACAGCTTCCGTGGGACCTAATAGTATTCCAGGCTGTATCCTGCAACATCTCCAGCAAGAACTAACCTTACCGTTGAGTACCCTATTCAACCATAGCCTAAGTACAGACTTCATTCCAGCAGAGTGGAGAACTGCCATTGTCATCCCTTTGCATAAAGGTGGTGCCACTACTGACCCTGAAAACTATTGCCCCATTAGCTTGACAAGTCTGATCTGTAAGGCAATGGAGCATATTATTATGGACCTCATAAACAAGGGCATAGGCAATCTCCAAGCACTTGACCCCACCCAGTTCAGACGCGTCAAGTGCAGGTCTTGCCTGTTGAACCTGGTTGACTTTTTTGAGATTGTCACCAAGGCACTGGATGAGGGAAAGTCAGTACATACAGCTTACCTTGACTTGGCCAAAGCTTTTGACACAATACCCCACTCAGGCATCATCAAAAAGCTGACACAACTTGGAGTAAATCCCTGTCTCATCAGGTGGGTGGCTAACTGGCTCACTGATAGGACCCACAAGGTCAAAATAGTTGCCACCACCTCTGACAGCAGACCTGCCACTAGTGGTGTCCCCCAGGGATCTGTACTGGGACCCCTATTGTTTGGTATCTAGTTCTCAGAAGTCCAGGAAAACACAAAAGGCCTGTGGCTGACCAAGTTTACAGATGATTGTAAGTTGTGTGCTGTCATTGATTCCCCAGATGACGTTAACATACTTCAAGAGGGTCTCACAGCAACAAATGACTGGTGCTAAAGTCATGGCCTTAAGTTAATGAAAAAATATGTATTATCATTCCATTCAGACATGCCCCCTACTGATTACCACATTAACAGCAACTCCCTAAGCACACAACCTGTCGTGAGAGACCTGAGTACACAAGTTGACAACAATTTCACATTTGACCATCATGTAGGAGCAATGGTCAGAAAATCCTTTTACTTGGTTCATCTCATAAGTAAAGGGATTGCATCCAAAAAACGGAGGTTATTACCTGTCTGTACTCCTCCCTCATTAAGCCAATAATTGAGTACAATGCACCATTTGGTATGTACCTCTCCAAACACCTGCACCAACTGTAAAGGCCACAGAAATACCTCACAAAGAGAATCCATGGCCTCCAGCACCTGTCCTATGTGGACGGGCTCAATTCACTATCACCCTACTCTGTATCATACAGATTGCTTAGAGGTGATCTGTGTCTCACCTACAAGGCAGTCTCAGACCCTGCCATACTAGAGATGCTCCATATCCATAACTCTAACTCTTTGTATAGTACCCGATTGAAAGGCTTAAATCTAACATGTGACATTAACAAAACCTCCTGGAGAGACAGGTTTGTCTCCCAGAGGCTGCCCCATCTCTGGAAGAGACTCCCCATACACATCAAACAAAGCACATTGCTGACCCTCTTCAAGCGCAACCTTGCTGAGTGAATGGGTAACCACAAATTTGTTCCAGAGGTTCCACCTTTGTCCCTCATTGACAAGGGCGGCAGGTGCTGATTAAGGTTTCTTTTTTTGGGATAAACTCTTGGCTAGGCTTGTAAGGCCCCCAGAGCCATTAGCCTAGTAAGCTCCTATGATCTTATGATGCTATGTAATGATATGAAAGTTGACCTTATGGAATAAGCTAATAAACATTGTCAGAACCCATGGATTTAGTGTTTTAAGTTTTTTAGCTCTTGTATATTCTTAACTTTTTGAAACTAGTCTAAAATGTGAATATTTTTAAACCTAAAATAATAATTAACAAAACAATGGCGAAGATTCAGTAATATGCCCACCACTTGTACCAATTGCCCAATATGTGTAGATCAATTAGTTTGACAGTGAGGAAATGTGATCTGTAGACCTCGTTATCTGCTCATTATCATGCCTGAGTTGAACACTTGCAATGTCAGACATGACCGTGTTAGTGCTCTCCCTAGTGACCCCTACTCAGTGTTAGCAAAAGCATCCCACTTAAGACTGGTTTAGGCA
The DNA here is from genome assembly GCF_019279795.1 of Protopterus annectens. Classification (NCBI taxonomy): domain Eukaryota; kingdom Metazoa; phylum Chordata; order Ceratodontiformes; family Protopteridae; genus Protopterus; species Protopterus annectens. The sequence goes on along the minus strand of NC_056725.1, from coordinate 1,319,571,043 downwards.
GAATAGTGACAGGAGTATTACAGAAAGGTATAAGAATTACTAAAATGTTAAGGCTGCAAGGATATGAGAAAATGTATAGCACACTAAACTAGAATGAACAATGGTACTTTTATTTATGTTAGTTATAAAAAAAACATTGAGATTATAGTTAAGATTATCCCCTAGAAGGACTGTTGTTGTTGAAATAATGGGTGAGTAGGACCAGAGTGAAGATCATATTGCAAAACTAATTTTATGACATTTTGGTGTAGTTAGATGGTACGGTGAACACAGAACAGTAAATGTTTTAGTTAATATAGTTATGTTTGAGTTAATAATGCATTGTTTTTCAAGTTAAACTGATTTGGTTTATTATTGCTAAACTAATGGTAGGGTTTACTGAAAAAAATTCTGTCTTCTAGAGTGGATTTATTAAAAATAGCAGTTTTAGGATTCCAAAACATTTTTGTTTTTTGTTTTTTTTTTTGTTCAAACTGCTGAAGATTGACTTTATTTTAATACAAAGGAAATATACAGAGTCAGATTGTTAGCACTTAGGAAGACAGCTAAAAGGCATTCCCTGGGATTCAAACAGGCTTAGTAAAATACAGAAGCTTTAGATTGGAAGGTTTTTGCATCACACTACCTTTTGAATTTAAAGACTGCTCAAACACTGAGGATTTCCTCCTCATGATGACCTCAGCATGGAGAATGATCTCATGGATGAAATCACATGCTTAATGTAGAAGTCCAGGGTAGTGGCTACTGTTAATTATCAGTCTGTTCTCACTGGAAAAGTCTGCTGCTCCCAAGTTGCTTCACTGAGAGAGATTGACCATTTCAAATGTCAAGTGCCATAAGACTGACGGTCAAAATAGCAAAACCAAAAAAATCCCCCCAAAATAACAAAAAGCAACTTTGTTTGGGGGGATGCCATCCTTGCACCCTCCTATGAAGCTCTGCATACCCTGGCTAATGTCATTTGTGAATATTGATATGATTTATATAGTAGTGTGACAGAAGTAGACACTGCCAGCCCAGCTATCTGGAATTTTGTAAATGGATATGTGTCATTTGTTTATATCAACATGATTCATATGCCTGTGTTACAAATATATTAGAACTGTATGTTATGTGTATATCAAACTGCTGGTACAGAAGTGTGTGTGAAAAGGTTTGTACAGTACTGAGCCTAGATGTGTGACCACAGTGTACCCTGCTGGATTAGAACATAATTATATATACACTATTGTAGTTGTGTAAATGTATATGTTTTAACAGTGGAAGCTAGAACATAGAGGGTTAACTTGCAAAACTTCAAGAAAATAGTTGAAATGAAATTGTTTCATAACTGCACCATAAAAGTTAGTTTCAATGTAGCAAGGAGACAGGATGTCTAAAACTAGGGAGCCTTCTGCATTGTGTAGTAAGTGTTTTATTATTTTATGATTTAAGAAGGGCCCTTGTTTATGTGTTTTCAAAGGGAGATGCTAAATGCTGGTAGTTTCTAACAATAGGAGTTTAGCTTGGGAACTATGGTCAGATGACAGAAAGTGATGTCATGCTGCCAGCTAGCCCAGCAGGAATATTTGATATTAATTTAAGAAGTTTCTGAGAGAGGGACTGGGCATTTTGTATCAGTCTTTGACCTGACAACAACATCAGCTAGGAGATCCATTCACCACACTTGCCTTACTATGAATAAGTAAGTCTAGGGTACAGTAATTTCTTTTAGATTCAGTAAGGAATATAGTAAAGATTGGTTTAGATGTTTTCTGTATTTATTTGAGACTGTCCTGCAATGTTGTTTTAAATATTTCCTGTGATTTTGAACTCTGAAGGTGCTGTGATGATTTGTTGAGTATTTTCTTGTTCATTTACTATTTATTATTAAATATATTTAAACCTATCTTTGTGGCTGATATTTGTGAGATATATTTAAGCTCTCAGAGTACTTGCATATCTATCTGGTAACACTGTGGGCCACTCCTGATAGCCTTGCTCTTGGCCAAGCTACCATTTGGTTTAATAGTAACATTACACAGTAGGATTGGACACCATTCATTAAGGTTCTTAAAGTAGATGATAATGGGTTCTGGTGGCAGTGTTGACTACCTTATAGTCTGGGGAGAAGCTAGTAAACCTGTGCCAGCCTTTCCTAGGTGTATGTGTGTGTATAAAACAAATCTCCAAGAGTGTGTGTGTCACTTACTTGGGCAGGGACACAAGGCACTGGTTGGACAGAGAGAGGGTTGGAGGACGTGGCTTGGAACCCTGGCTAAAGACTCAACTCTATAGCTGTGGCAGGGGAAACTCTTATTGGGGGTCTGGAGGTAGAGGGAGAAACCAGCCCCAGACTTATAGCTCTCCACTGTACAGATTTTTGAAAAATATCCAGATTTTTGCCTTATTCTTTTGGTCCATTTTTCATAAAATTGTGACTTTCTGGCAAATTAGTGACCAATCATTAAAGATTGAAGTTAGAAAATAATGACAACATTTGAGTTTTAGACTTCATACCCTTCAGAAAATTCATGTTAATGCAAAACCTGTCATTCTATTACATTTCTACATTTGTAAGAGTAGTATTTAAAATTTGTCCCTTTTTGTACCACCTTTCTCATGGATTTGTCCAGATTTCTTTCTCTAAGAGGTTGAGAGGTATGTGACTGTGGTCTCTGTGTGCTCTTAAGGGAAATTGCACGTTACTGTGTGTATACTTGTCATCCTCCCAGTGTGTACATCCCCCACTGTTGCCAGTAGTGAGGACTGAGGCTCCTTGATTACTGGGCCAGTACTTGGGCATCATACAGGGGATAATGGCTACTATAATAAGTATTACCAGGAAATTCTACTTAAAAATAGCTTTAACATTGAGAGCAAGTGTTGAGACATTTGTAAATATTCCTATGCACCTGATAATATTTATTTTTTTTAGTGTTTGACGTTTTCATCTCTCACCTACTCCCCTTTTTAAATTGTAATCTTTGAAATTGGTTTGTACATGTTTCTTTTCCTTCTTAAGAGAATGTGGGATGTGATTGGTTGTTTCCTGCCCAAGTTTCAATAAGTCCATGCTGTACCTGGTTCACTGGCAATAGTTCTTATTTAAGTTAGGTATTGCCTTTATTCTTGTTAATTCATTTGTTTATTTTGCTTATTTTTTTGGTTTGCATGTCATTCAGTTGTTGTTGATAGATATTATGATTTACATTTGTCACCAAAGCAGTACACATTTTGTGGTATACACAAATCAGTATACCAAGCAAGTAATTTGATTTTTTCTCTTATAACAATTGTTTGCATATATAAACTAATTTTAACCTACAGTTCATACTCTATGGATTCCATTGCAGGCTAGCCAATATCATATAGCAAAAACTAAACAAAGTATGGTATGTAAATATTTTTGTGCACTCATGTTTGCAGCAGGAATAGATAAGAACAACCTGATGGAGATAATGATTTTCCTATCAATCTATGGATGAGTATAGTGGTGTTGTGTCTGTAGATTTCTGCTGAGGCTTTATCTTCCTTTCTCTTCATATGTAGGTATACTTCATACTATTTTTAATTATGTGAATGATTTATAGCTCTAAAATATCTGTTCTTTTTCCTTCTATTGTATACTATTTCCAAACAATCCAATTGAGGTGAGAGCATTTAAATTTCATATTCTCCCACATTGTAACATTTATGACTTTCTCTTCACATGTATAGCAGTGACTGCAGAGATGGATCATGGTCACATGGGGGCCCTAGGCCCTCTTCCCACAGCCATACTAATAGCCCATTACTGGCTGTCTTACCTCAATTACAATAAAATACCTGTCAGTCTGCATGCTACTTCTTTCTATCATTTCTTTCTTTTTTTTTTTTTTACATTGATAAAGATTTGGAGTTAATTTAAAACTGCCATTTCAAATTTTACTGTAAAAGCACTGAGAGACATTTGCTAAACAAAACATTACAGTCTCAAACTGATAACAAACTTGGCATGAGCAAAGTAAATGTCTCTTCCCTTGAAACTCACTAGATTGAAAATGCATCTGGCAACCTATTAATAATTCATTACAGCAGAGTGTGCCTCCAGGCGTTTCTGCAGTTGCCTCCTACTGACACCTCTAGGTGTTAAATATTGCTTGTTTATATTTTGATTAATAGCATTAATAATTAGAAAATCATGCTATGTTCACCTTAAAGCATACATGGCAGCAAATACAATTGTATTGATATTTGACCTCTGTCTAATGTAGCTAAAGAGGTATTGAACATTATTTGTATACTGTTTATTTGTATTGTTGTAATCTTCATACTTATCTAAATATCTAAACATTGGGCTGGATTCACGAAGGCTTGCATGGAGTCTAAGAGTAGAGTAAGACTCCATGCAGTCAACATGTCCGCCGAGCGATCCAGGAACAGCCGGTAGGGGGCGTGCAACAGAGCTCCCAAAACGAGTCCTACACAGACAGGGCTTGGATATGCAAATTACCTCAACTGCAGGTGAAAGCTATGCAAATGAGGTAAATTTGCAATCCAGGAAACTCGAACCTGTCTGAGTAAGAGTAGTGTTATTTGCAGAAATGTACTCAGTTGACAACTGAGTACGGTTCTGCAAATAGCAAAACGGAGCCATAACAGCTCCAAAAAAAGGATGCATCCAGTTGAGGAAGCATGCCAATGGCCAAAAATACAGCCATTGGCAATGTTCACTGATGCAAAATAAAAATAAAATAAATTTCTTTTTTCATCCCGATCTCCGGGGTTTAAGCATAGCGCAGCGCCGCACAAATGTGCTGCACTCTAAAAAGCAGAAAATCAATAATTAAGATCCACAAATGTGGATTTTATTGCTATTCTGAATTTACAATGCAAGGGAATGGCAGGCTGAAGACAACATGGCTACTGAGTAGAGGTTGCCAAGGGGGGAAGCTCAGTCTAAAAGGTGTAACCAAGCATTAGTAGGCAATCCTATGCAAATGAGGGTTAGGATAGTGAATCACAAGTTTACATAGTAAATGAGCACAGTCAGTGGAGTGTAGGAGTAGGATAAGGGGAGTAACAGAGTAGAAGATAGGTGACATCATGAGGGGGGTATGTATGAAAGAAGTGAAGCTCATTGGAGCAGCGTGGCATGCGTCAGCTGTCATTTACACATCATTCAAAGAGGTGTGTCAACAGGTAGGCTAGGTAAAGGCAAGAAATTGAAGGTGTATGCTGTGGATAACACTAAAGTTTCTTGCTGAGTGTGTATGTGCGCGGGTGCATGCCTGTAAACCCAAGTAAGACTGTGTGTGCATGTGTAGGTGTGTGTGCGCACGTTAAAGTCAGAGTAAGCATGTTTAAAGTTGTGTAAGCACGTTTGCACTGGTGTGCACGCGTTTTACCAAGAATAAGCAAGTTTAAGTCAGTGTAAGCATGTGTGCGTGTGTGTGAGCTGGTGTGCGCGTGTTTGCGCTTGTGTGCACGGCACTGCCCCCCTGAGGAAACAGAAAGGGAAAAGGAAGCACAACAAACAGTAGGAAGTTAACCAGGGAGAACTAGCAGAGCTAGCAGGTGAAAACAATCAGAATCAGGCAATTACACAGGCAGTACACTAGCCCAGCCCAGCCCAGCACTTAAAACTCTGCAAACAACATTCCACTATGTTTCTCTCAAGAGACACTGCAACACTGCAGTAAGCTAATAGAAGTGAAAACTGAAAAAGCTTTACTGAGAGAAAGAAATGTTAGGGGCTGCCATTGCTGTTATAAGGCAACATATGCAACATGCTGAGGGTGGTGACAATGCGAATGCTGCTGGACAACCCACAGTGAGGAGAAAGAGAAGAGTGTACAGGCCCAGGGTAACCTACCAGGGGCTACATGAGCTGGAGATAGTGGAGCACTATAGAGTGGACAGAGACTTCTTGCAGCAAATTGTTGAGCTGTGCAGGCCATGCCTCACACACAGAACCAACAGAGGGGAACCCATCCCAGTGGAAACCAAGGTATGTGTTGGCCTAAGAATATTAGGAACAGGTACCTTCCAGAGACCAAATGGTGATATGATGGGGATATCACAGGCATCAGCATCCAGGGTACTGCACCAGTTCCTGGATGCCATGTCAGCACATGTCGGTGATCATGTATATTTCCCCAATTCCCATGAGGTATTGGCCAGTGATATGCATCTCTTCCAGCAAATAGCGGAATACCCTGAGGTAGCGGGTGCAATAGACTGCACGCACATATGCATTAAAGCGCCAGCCGGTGAGCGGGGTAGGGTCTGCTTCAACCACAAGGGCTTCCCCTTCATCAACTGCCAGGTCATGTGTGATGCCCAGGGCATAATACTGAATGTGCGTGCTGGCTGCCCTGGAAGCTACCATGATTCCCATATCTGGCATCTGACGCAGCTGTCCCAGACATTTGCCAGTGAGGACATCCATCATGGTCAATTAGTGGGGGATGCTGGCTATGCACTGGAGCCGTGGCTGATGACACCCATCAGAAACGCACACACACCTGAACAGGAACACCATAATGAGGCACGCGCACAAACACAAAATGTAATCGAGTGTGTGTTTGGCCTGCTCAAGTCACAGTTCTGGTGCCTGGGCACATCTGGTGGAGCCTTGCAGTACTCACCAACTGCATGTACCCAAATTGTCATGGTATGTGCCATGCTACATAATATGATCCTGCGAAAACAGCTGCAGCAGGAGCAGCATAGGCCTGGTCCAAACAGCCCCCTACCATTGCCAAGACCATCACAGACAGAGCGTGACTCGGAGGAGGAACAACCTGAGCCTGCCCCAGTAGGCAACAGGAGGTGTGCCGAGTATGCTTTGGCCTTGGCAAAGAGGCAATGCATAGCACATACACTGGCTCAGTAGGAACCCTGGAAATGATACCTCTCTCTGACTCACACATATAGTAAAAGGGATGCCTAACTTGACACTACCTGTTTCCAAACATGTATAGGGAGTGCAGTATGTGCATCCGACATAGGCAGCCCGGCAGCACCACCTGAGGCATGATTGCCATGTGTTAAGCAATATAAAGCAGTGCTAAACAGCTTTCACCACCATTTAGTATATGTAAAGCAATTGCACATACTAACACTAGCACAGCTGTGGTCAATGTTGGGCAATATTGGGCAACATTCTGCAATGTTGGTTAACGTTAAGCAATGTTGGACAAGCCTGGTCTACATTGGGCATAGCTGAACAAAAGCTAACATGCTCATATTTGCTCTACGGGCCCTTAAGCAGTCTGGTCTGTTCAGTATGAAAATATAAAGCAGTAACAGGTCTCAAACCCAGGATACTGTGCACCACAGTCATAGCACTGAACCAGTGAACCATGACAGTATTGCACTGGTCAGCCTGTATGAAGAAATGATGATAAGTCTATGCAACGTATCTCATGGAAACCCTGCAGGCGCAGCATAATCCCTGTCGGGTTATGACACAAAGGTGAGCCCTGCAGTAAGAATAGAATCTGATTTTCAACACACATATAGTATAATTGTTAATATTGGTCATGTTCACACACATCAACAAATGTAGTGGACTTCAGACAGCAACATACTGAAAGGTCACACTGGGCATACTCACACACTTAAATATATGAGACAAATGTCAGGCAACAAAACACTGAAAGGACAGACTGGGCATGCTCACACACGTAGGCCATGTCTGAGTATAGCAGTGGGCCACACATATCCGGCAGTTGCATGTGTTAACACAGGAACCTCTCAGTATTCACCAATCTGCCATCTGCACACAGTTATATGACAACAGACACATATATAATATATTGGAACCCTGTCATAATAAAATATGTTCTGCAGATATTTAGGTTGTTCGTAGAAAGTGTGAAAGCAAAGAAGAGAAAAAACCTGCAATCAGTATCATCAATAAACAATGTGCAACCCGAACATTACCATAGGTACATAGGTTGTTACTAGCCTATCTGCCCTAGGGCATGTATAAGCCTAACCAGAGTGTGCTTGGCATTCGCAGCCCTGTTAGATTAGTAGACTGTGCCTGTGAATAGTAGGTCACACAAGATAGGCCTTTTACGTTTGCTTTATTGTGTCTCTGTCCAGCAGGGACCCAGAAGAGATTCCAGGGGTAAACATACGATCACCCATCCACTCGTCAATATGCCTCCTGTAGGGTGTCAGTGGGTGGCTCAGCCTATGCGGTACTGGGATCCCATTCCAGAGTGAGGGGAGTGCCTGGGATAGAAATGTGTCCCTCCAGCATGTCCTATAAATATCTGTGCTGAGGTGTAAGTCCCTGGAGCATGTAGCTCTAAGGAATCCGGATATCCTGAGGTGGAGCATGTCCATTAATTCTGTGTTGGACATGGCTGTACACAACAGGCACATATAGTATACGAGTAGGTGGTAAGCGACTGAGTAGAGCTGGCGTTACTTTAGCTGAACTGCACATGGCATCTGTGTGAGTCCCTAGATCCACTTGGTGAGGTACTTTTGTGGCCAATACAGTTGCTGCAGGTGTCAGGTAAGGTACATTCCAAATGGGGCATTGTATCCAATCATAGGCCTCATGAGTATAGGGGCACAATGACGTTACTTGATCTAGATGTGAAACCTGTTGGGACAGGGAGGGCTATATAGAATGTCTGTCTAACCACTATGGCAATGCGATTGTCAAAGGCAAGATTACAAACTACTCATGTCCCCGTATCCCTAACATCTTCTACCGTACTAAATGTATTAACACCTATGTGGTAATGTGTGGGCACTATGTGATTCCCAAAGGGGATGACTATACATTTAATGGCATTCAGCTGTAGGCCATGGCTCTGGCACCAGTTATCCATCTCTGTGAAACCCTTTTGGAGGATGCTTGTGCCAGCTGGAGAGTCAAATATGGCACCCAGTTTGCAGTCATCTGCAAACATGGTCAGCCATATTCCTCCTGTGTTAGCCTGTACGTCAGAGGAATATATACTGAACAAGACAGGTCCTGGGACTGAGCCTTGTGGGATGCCATGTGTAACTGGTGTAGAGTCAGACATGGCACCTGCAATACATACCATATGGGTGCTATCCCTGATCCACTTAGCAATCCATCTTGTGACATATGTGTCAATATCTAAGCTGGTGAGCTTATGTATGATGCCTGAGTGGGGTATTGTTGTGAAGGTTTTTGCGAGGACCAGGTAGGCTGTGTGGACTACCTTCCCTATGTCTATGGACCTGGTAACTGTTTAAAGAAGTTGACCATGTTCAAGAGGCAAGATCTGCCCACAACAAATCTGAATTGTGTAGGATCCAGTGCCTGTAGGTTCCTGATGTCTGTGTGTATGAGTACCATGATGATACACTCCATAGCTTTGCAGACCAGGCTAGATAGGCTTATAGGGTGATAGTGTCCGGGGTCTGTTGTGGCACCACCTTTGTGGAGCGGGACCACTGTTGCTGTACGCCATTCCTTGGGTACATATCCTATAGTAAGTCTGATATTGAACAGTGACTTCATGTGAGGGTTACGTTCATCATGAAGCTTGTGTAAGATGCAGGCCGGTACACCGTCCGGTCCCATTGATGCTGTGTTGTCTGCTTTGGAGAGGGCAGCACTCACCTGATCATCTGTGATGTCAGGGAGGCTACACTCTGTTGGGATGGACATTTGCTCATTAGGGGGGATGGGGGGTGACATTTGCACTGAACCTGTTCGCCAGGATGATGGCAATGTCTGTGGGTTCAGTATATGTATTGTCATTTTTCAGTAACACACAGCATATCTGGGAGTTGGCACCCAGGTTCATGACATAACTAAAAAAGGCCTTGTGATTGTTCTCAGTGTGTGGTGCAATTTACCTTTCGAAGTGGGTCTTAGATGAATTCATGTGAGAACGTACCTTCTTGCTAGTACTGATCAGAGATGCCTTCCCTTATTGGGATTGTGCTCTATCATGTAGTAGCCCCCTCTTTTTGTTGTATAGCTTATTTATGGCCGTGGTCCACCAGACAGGTCCCCTGCCTTTGGAGGAGTGAGTCTTGTTCTTATTTGGGATAGCATGATCAATGCATTCCAGTAGGCATCAATAGAATGTGTTTGTAAAGGATTCAGCAGTCTGAGCCATACTTACCTCTGTCCCAGGGTCTTTGAAGGATACCACCTTGGTTTAGAGGTGTGACATTTGCTATTGGTAAGTACTTCACCGAGAGAACCTAGGATGGGGATGGGGATGGGATATGGATGTCCAGTGAGATAAATGTATGGTCTGACCTTACCAATGAGGGGCATACCTCTAGTGTGGAACATGGAGTCCCCATGTTGGTGATGATCAGGTCCAATATGTTTTCCCCTCATGTGGGTGTGGTGACCAGTTGTGACATAGCATTTGTGTTTAGAAATTCTAGCAACCGTTGGGCAAGGGTGTTGTGGCTTGAGTAGTATTCCCAGTCAATGTTTCTGTAGTTGAAGTCACCCCATATAATGGTGTTTGTAGAGGCCGTCATATCCTCCAGTGTTCCCAGGAAAGCTGAGTGGGGTTCCTGAGTTCGGGAGGGTGGTCTGTAGCAGGCTACAAACTGAAATGCAGTTTTGTCCACTGTTAGTTGCACATGTATGGTCTCTGATGCTTCCTGCAGTGCTACTAACCTGGAGGTGTGTGTATTTGTGATGTATACGGATACTCCCCCTAAATTTGTTGGTCGGTCTGAGTCTTGTGGCCAAAAAGCATGGTATGAAGTATAACCTGGTAGTACTGGTGTGCATTTGGGAGCCTGAACCAGGTGCCTGTTACTGCACAGATATCAACATTCACTGTACTGAGGAGAGTCTTAAGAGCGTGCATTCTGGGGTCTAGACAACTGGTGTCGAGCAGCATTACCCGTACTTTCTTTTACCTTGTATTGTCCATGGAGGTGGGTTTGTCATTTGAGCCTTGCCCAAAAAAGGCACTGTGGGGGTGGCAACAGCCTTAGCCAGTATTTGAAAGTCCAGGGGTGACAGGTGCAAGCTGTCCATAGCGAAGCTATGTGGCATGTCGAGCATGTCATCCCAGGCTGACAGACATTGGATCCCCTTTGAATGACACCAATATGTTAGCCAACTGTTACAATTGATCAGCTTGTCTGTATACTGTCATATGCCATCATTCTTGGTGAGGGTAAGATGCTACACAAGGTCAGGGTCAAACTGGCCTGGGTTACACAATCAGAGAGCTCCTCTATGTCCCTTGTCATGTAGTCCAGGGAGGAACATCTGAGGTAATTCACACCAGCATGGACAATGATGGAGCCATATTTGTACTTGCTTTGGAGTGACCTGAGTGCATGTTTAATGTGGCAGAACCTGCCACCCGACAGACAGCTCAAAGTGTCCTTCTCCTTGTTCAACCTGGTGAGTGTGACGTCAGTGTGTCTGAAAATAGAGTCATCTATTACAAGTGTATTAGGTGTGTTTTTAGCCCTAAGGGCAGTGACTGTGTGGCACACTGACTTTGTGAACCATGTGATATGTGGGTAATGTCGTGGGGTAGCAGTTTTCTGGGTGTCTGCTTAGGAGGTCTCTGCTGCTTAGAGAGATATTATGTAGAGCCTCCGAGTATGTATTTGTGTGGTAATGTAGTTTGTTTGCTGTCACTATAGGTCTATGTGTGACGGAGTTGTGATGTGTGTGGTTACCTTCACCACCAGCTAGACTGTGCCGGTCATGGGTCGAGAGAGCTCAGCCTCCCGTTTGTCCATATAGTTGCATCTCCCACATATATCTGAGTTTGTTGGGAGGAGGTGAGGGTTGTCTGTGTACATAAGGCAGTTGTAACATTGCCTAAAAAGTCCCATATTCACCAGCTGGACTGGAGAGTACACGGGAAAGCCAACCATTGGACATGCCAGGATATTATGATGACATACTCTCTGTTGACTGATCAAAAGGGATCAGTAGGGTGTTAAGTGTGTAAAAGAGTATAATAGGGGTTTAGTGCTCAGGTATGTTGGTGTTTTTGAAAGATTATCTGCGAAGGAGTCCAGACAGAACCATGACACTTCCTTCAGCTATGTCATACACAGCACTGTACACACATATATGTCCTGAGTCAGGGCCAACTGTACCTGACTGACAATGCCGACATCCTGTCAGACAGGCCCATACATACATACCCACCTCCCACTGACAAATGTCCCTATCATCATACCAGGAGATATCACATGTAGAATGGGTAAACTGCTCCTTCCAAAGCCGAAAACATGGCATCAATTGGATGACATTGTTTCCCGATATGTGTCATAAGTGAACTACAGAACAAACAGACCCTGCACCTGAACAGTCTGTTGAAGCCTCACCCTCTCTACAGGATCTGAAACTGTTGAATGTGTTACAGCAACATATGGCACACCCCACAAGTGTTGGTGCACAACAGACCATGGGAACTATAGTCCTATAAGCCTATGACATCTGATCTGCAAGGCTATTGAGTCCATCATGATTGAAGTCATAAACAGAGCTATTGGAAGCTGACAAACACACAGCCCTACCAACTGTAGTATGATCATGGGCAGATCAAGGTTCCCAAACCTGCTAGACTGTTTGCAAGGCAGCCACCTAGGACACACATCACTGAAGGGAGCTGCACACGTCCCACATAAACTCTGAGTAGCCCTTTATCAACATCACAGACATATGTTGTATCCACAAATTCAACAACCTGTGCATAAATATGTATTGCCATATGAAGGAATGGAAATTTGTCCACAGAGAGATCACACAAGCTAAGAATTGTGGAGTCCTGTTCAAGCTGTTAACACCTGCTGACCCACATGGTTCATTCCTGGGATTGCATAAAACAAAGTGCACACACATTACCATGTCCAGTCTGATGATGTCAGCATCCTACAAATATAGCAAGAGAAAATTCAGCATTCAGAAAAATATGTAGTGCATTGTGTTAATGCATACTTCTGTAGTATCATAACATAGTTAGGTAGGGGTATGAATCCTGCAATTGCTCTGTGCGTGTGATTTCCTTTGAGAGGAGTGCCCTTTTTGGAGCCTGTGAAAACACATTCAAAGAGATAATCTCCTCTTTGGCATGTCTGATGATGTCAGTATCCCAGAAATACAGCAGTGGAAATGAAAACTTCCAGTAAAGCATATAGCACGTCATGTTAATGCAGAACTTTCTAATATGATAAAATAGTTTGGTAGGGGTTTGAATCCTGCAATTGCTGAGTGTGTGTGTGTGTGACACTGGTGGTTGATGTGTTGTGGGTTTTGCTTTTACAACTGTATGACATATCAGCAAAACAACAGTATGTGCATTGCACACTTCCGGTATCTGTGTGGCACATACATATATGGACACGTGACCTCAATTGTTATCTGTTTGGCAAATACATATATGTACATGTGACCTCAATGAGTTCATAGGTGTGAAACCTGCTTTCTACACGAATACATCTGTTACCATTGACAGTCTGTGCTGCTGCTTCTCAGACCTTAGGTCACATATGTATGTATGTGTCAAGGCCAGCCACTGTAGTGATCTGTGGCCTAGGTCATCTGTGTCACACACACCCATGACAATTTCTATAGAATGGTGGGAGTGAGGGTTCCTGCCTGGGGTATATGTCAGACATGTTAAAACACAACACAGTCTGTCAATAATGGCCATTCATTACAGGTGTACAACACCTCCGTGGATATGCATACAGACCCCTTCATGCTTATGTGATGCAGTGAGGGACATCAGCATACCTTTGGAAATGTGAATATCAAAGGACAGATGACATAACATGTGGCTGTATGTACACATCAGTACCCCTGCTACATGTTGTGGGTTACTAACAATGTGGTACTGTCAGGATACTATGTATTGTAAATGTGGATGACTATGCTATAGTTGGCTTATAGCTTTACAGCATGTGTTGGTCAACCAGTATCTGACTGTATGATACCCTTGTGGAGGATAAGTGTCTCATCTGGAGAATGCATTGTAGGCCACTGTATGCATTACCAGATCTGGACGGAGATATCCCTAGTGTGTTTGCTTGTACCTGGAACGGCTACATGCCAAACAGGAGTGGTCCCAGGAATGGGTGGTGGCCAATACCACTGGTTACTGGTATAGTATAATACTGGAAGGACTCAAATGCTACTGTATATCCTACATCTGTGTGTCAGTTGTCAAGACATCAGCTAACGATTGGGTAAAGTCAGGCTGTTGAGGTTATGCATACTACCAGTATGCAAAACAATGACGGATATAAACAGTATCACCCACAGCATAGTGTCAAACCATGTCATATGCACATGTGTACCCAAGTCGTAACATATGTGTAGTAAAATGCATACTGGTCACCAATATGAAATATGAAGTGTTAACACTGTGTAATACAGGGCATGTCACCCTTCTCATGTGTCCACTATGCACATATATGCAGATGGTGCACCTCCACCATGTTCACAAATGTACACCTACAAATCTGTACTGCACACATCACACACGTACCATCCACTCACCAAGACATGCTGCCAGTACCGCACACATCAGCCAAGCGGCACATGGGTGGACAATATAGTATTGGAATTAACACTGGTGTAAACAATACTACATTGATAATCATAGCTGTAATGCATCACACCTGCTCAGATATACCTACAAGGATATCAGTACACCTTGCTGTTGACAACCTGCTAACATTGCTACACTGCTATTAGGTCACCCTGTGCATCAGCACCATGTAAGCCTGTTCCTGCATCATTGTCACAGATGACAGGAGGTGGCACAGTTTCATCATATGCACAGGGTGTGTTATTGGTTTGCCAGAGCCCGACAATGACCCATCCAATTGACATATCTGTGTGTGTGTGTGTGTGTGTGTGTGTGTGTGTGTGTGTGTGTGTGTGTGTGTGTGTGTGTGTGAGGGACAACAGTACAGTATGGGTCAATGTTGATGTAATGTGTGTGTGTATGTGTTAGCCCTAGGTGTTTGGTTTATGTGTGTGTGTCTGCATGCACACAGTTCCACCTTGTGGCTGCCACATACGGGTGATTGTGGGACAGCCATGGACTGTACCTGCCAGGCTGTACAGATCACTGTCTCCAGCCATGGACACAGTACCTGTGCCTGCCAGTGGTGCCACGGACAGTATCGGGTACCACGCCAGACTGGGTACTATTGTCAGAGGCAGAGGGATGTCGACTGGACCCATGTCCCTAATGGGACTGGCCAGAGCCACTTGCATGTGGTCGTCTAGGACGGTCTATTGACAGCCCAGCCCCAACCTTTCTGGGGCTGGCACTGCCACTACGGGAGTGGCTGGGACTTGTGTGTTGTCCGCAACGAGTGCCAGCTGATGATGTTGCTGGCATACATCAACGTCGACATCTCAGCCATCCTGCACTGTCCTGGCACATGGACATTACATTGCGGAGGACATCTAGTGTCTCCCCCCAATGTCTATCAATGACCTCAGTGTAATTACGGATGGCACTGGCAAGGTCATGGATACTGTCATTGATAGCGGTGTTGTGAGCCCTCTGCACCCTTAGTCCCTGCCTGGTGTACCGTTCCATACGTGCCTGTGCCTGCATTACAGACCGAAAAATAGCTGAGGTTGTGAGACCTATGGGGGCACGTCTGCCAGGGGCTTTATGACCAGCAGTGCTCCCACAAGCACCCCTGGAAATATGCCTATGTGGTACCATTCCAGGTGTCTGGGTATGGCTGCTGTGTGGGGTTGCATGTGTCATAGATACCACACCATCCTGGTCGATGCCTACAGTATGCTTTTCCTCCGCTAAAGCCATTGGTGTTGAGGGATGTATCAGCAGTATGAATGTGCGCATAGATGGGGTGGACAGCTGTGTACTGTCGATTGGCGGACCAACGACTGACCCTGACAAACCTGCCTGTGCCACTACACATGTGCCATCATGCCCACTATTTGTGGCAGTGACCTCAGGTTTCCTGCTGCACTCCTCCAATACTCAGAACCTGTGAGAGGAAGACAGGAAACACACTTCACAATCTGTACAGGATGTTAGCGCACATGCACACATGAACACATGAACACATGCATACATGAGCACATGCACACATGCACACATTCATACATGCACACATGAACACATGAACACATGCACACATGCACACATGAACACATGCACACATGCACACATGCACACATGAACACATGCACACATACACTACTCAGTCAAGTTGACACACACACACCAACAGCGATACGGAACATATCCATTAGTGGTTGATGGTGCAGTACAGTATCACAAGCCAAAGAGTCCTATCACATGTGTCAACATGCAGGATGTGTGTTGCTCAACAGCATGCAGTGTGAGTGTGGAAAGTCCTTGTTGATAACTGTATACATGTCTTTGATGCATGTGTGTTGTTCAATGATAGGCCTCACCTTGGAACACAACATGTACATTCACACAACATTGCTGTGCAAGTCTGAAACGCTTTCCAATGTCCTGTGCACCATCACTCGTAGGTATATATACCGTGGCCAGATGCAGACAACTGTCAGGTGTATAGCAATGAATGCTATGTGAAGTACTATAGTTACTGTAACTGGATGTAGTGTAGTACCATGAGCCATCATCGGGCAGCATCATGTGGTTACTCAAGGCCACTAATGTATGTCACACTGGCAACTATCTTGCTGTACCTGACCTGCACCACTTTGGCTACATTAACCATTTCACAGCCAGTTGTTACATGGTTATGTAAGGTGTTAAATAGGGAGCATTGCCTCACATGAATGTGTTGTGTGTTGAAGCGTGTCATACCACCCCATGATAGTCCTCTACCCCCAGGTATAGTATGTGTGCTGTGTTGTTGACATTTGGGATACTGGAGTATGACCTTACAGCAGGTGTCTACATATGCCATGTGTATCAAATTAATACTAACTGCATATGACAAAGTGGTGTATGTTGTGTGCATGTGTATTGACTCTGCCTATACAATGTTCACTACAGTGTACCACAATTGGTTGGGATGCTCTGTGTATTGCATGTGTTTGAGGTGGATACTCATGTTACTGGGATGTGCATAGTCCCACAGAGAACATGCAGAGCATGCATTATGTGTATTTGTTGTACATGTGTATATGGCCTACAAGTCTCCTATGACATGCACATGTTATATGCTATATTAAATGTAGAACACTCACCAGCATGGGCGTGCTGTCTTGCTATCACACCAGAGGGACCTACAAGGATATGAGACAGTTTGTCAGTGTCAACAACTATGGCATTGCTGCTGTGTGTTTGCAATTCCACAGTAGTACAAGAGGTGACAGTCATAGGCATACAAATTATGTTCCAAATTATCAGTATTGCATGACACCAGGCTCCACATCTTCTGAATGCACAGTATACATCTGGTAAATGCATGTTTTAACAATTGATCTAACAGTAGTCTACAGATATGCCATGTTACCTGAATGCTCTGTATCTACATGCTGGGTGACTCCGGCCTCCATGATGACGCATGTCTGTTGTACTGGTTGGCCAGGAGCCACCATGCAGAGGACCAGCTCTTCCACTGTGGTGAGGGGGGGATGTGTTGATGCACCACCACCTGTGGCAAGCTGTTGTCTGTGAACATCAGAGGCATGCTGCCAGACATGTTTGATTAAATCACTGCAGTGATGGCGTAGCTGCTCATAAGTCCAGTTATGCATGCCTACATCATTCATCCGATGGACAACATCCTGCCACAGTGCAGTGCGTCCATGCTGGTCCTGACTAGATCTGGAGAACAGCAGGTTGTAATGCTGTACCAGGGCATCAAAGATGACCTCCTCCTCCTCAGGGGAATAGGCAGGCTTCCTGTTGTGAGACATATTCCTGTAAGACAATAAAACAGTAATTGTGAGCAAGTCATGTGGCACACTTAACATGCTAAAGTGCAGACATCAGTGAAATGCCATATATAGCAACCTATTGGCTGTCAGTAGATACACACCTTTAATACCGCATAGGACTGCTCAGCCCACAACTGCCCGACAGTGCCTTGCACATACTATATTCCAAAACATGTTCTGCACAGCAACAAAGTGGAATCAGTATGTAAGACTATACAACAGTACATGGCACACTCTATGTGACACAATGCACCACCTAGCCACAGGGGGTGTGTATGAAGCTAATGCATGCAGACATTTGTCATCCATTGAAATGAATGCTAAGTACTGTTTAAGTACTATCAGTACACCACGCTACTTGTTGATAGCAAACCCCTCAGTAACAAATGTGCACATTCATCACTATAGGTGGCATACTGCTGTAATACACTACACATGTTGCTAGATATGCTCATATATCCTGTGACACACATATCACAAAGGCCATGTTACAGGCATACCCCCACACACACATCATACATACCTACAGGACACAAAGGTATGGCAACCCAGATCAGTTTTACCTGTGTAACATACAGTACTGTGTTTCAGCACCTACAAAACCTCATGCTGAGGTTTGTAATGTGTGAGGACTATAGGTACCAAACAAAACAGTGTGTCTAAGCAATGTGGATATAAACCATACTGTGCTGTTTAGGCCTACAGCTTCAGGTAGTACTACTGTTCATACAGGATTTGTATTCACTAGTGTTAACAATCAATAAGCATACATGTACTGCTTAAGCCTACAATGGCACACTCTGGTCAACATCATGGGACTACATCACACCGTATGCCTTACTGCTTTTCCTGCCTAGCAATAGCATACGTATCCTTTGCTGGGATTTGAGCTACAACACTACATACCATGATATACACAGTTTCCCACTAGGCTATCACACATACACACAACTTTGACACATTCACCTACACATTCACCATCACACCCAGTCAACCTCACATAGCAAGTAATGCAACAAGTACATGCGTGTGTGTATCGGGTCCTAAGTAGCTAATATGCTATTATCCGTAGGGCCTATGGAAGCCTAGCCATATGGTACCCTGCCCTTCAACACCCATGTAATGTAGGTTCATGTGCCCCTGTCATGCAGAGCCACAGTGGTGACTCCCGGGTTGTGTTTCCTATCTCACACTCACTCATCATGATTATTCATGACAACCGCTAATGAGGACCTTCATTTGCTATTGATAGGTGGTTAGTTCCAGAGTATGGTATGTGTCTGAGATGATAATGTACCACGCCAGAATGTTCTGCTTTTTCATGTTACAGGGTTTAGATCAGTACAGTGTGTAGCTTGTATGGAGTTTAATCTGTATATATGGAGCATGTCCAACACCTGTGGGTTTGGCATAGCTTTGTATGTTAGGCAGAGGTTGCCTCTGGGTAGGCGGTATGTGACACAGTGTAGCTGTGGTTTTGTAAGACAGTCTGCATAGGGCATCTGTTTGAGTCTGGTAATACTTTTTGTGAGGTATGTGTCTGGCGTCTACTGTCGCTGTGGATGTCTTCTGAGGTACATACCGACAGGGCCAATGTACTCTATGATGGGTGTTATGACTGATGAGTACAGTGGAATACTGACCTCTTTTTCCATGGATGACACACCTTTTCTGATGACGTGGACCATACTCAGTTTACATGACTAGTGTGGCACTGTGATTATCAACAGGGACACTACTGTCCACCTTTGTCAGATAGTCTCTCATCATACTTTCGGTGTTGAGTAGACAACCACCTATGTGGTAGTTCATGGGTACAGGGTTTTTAACAAGAGGGATGGCAATACGTTTACAACATTGAGCTTGGGTGTACATATGAACATCCATTGGTGTACAAATAGATATACATATAGGCACATATACAGTCCACCTTTCATGGTGGGAATACCAATTATGCAAAGGTTGAGAGGGATGCAGTTATTTAATGATATTGCACAGTCTTGTGCAGAATGCATGGAAGGTAGTCTCAGCCCATGTACCTCTAGCAGGACCCCCTATCTGGAAGACTAAAACCTGAGGAATCATACCCACAGCGTTTAAACGCCACATGTCATATGCCAGCACTGTATGCTGTCTTGTTTGCCACACACTACCACCTACATATAAAAATGCACATAACCTGCAGCAACATATAATTGTCCACCCTTCACAAACAGTTGCAGTATGTCGCTTGCTCTATGCACATGTTCAGATGCTAATTTATCAGACACATACATATCTCTCCATATGTGTGCGCCATACACACACAGGGTTCACGCTGTTGTAAGTACGTACACCTCACGGATGACCTGTTGGGCCTTGCTACAACATGGACAGTTGTCACATGTGTGCATACAGTAATAGTATATATAGCTGCAAATGATAACATTACTATACTAGCCTGGTACAGCAGTTGCCAATGCTAAGCTACACATTATGTTACTATCATGCATGTCTTACTCTGTCACATCCAAGTTTATATAGGTGTTTGCACTACTCTCCCAAACTGCCATTATATGCAGTACTGTACAGACCATAGATAACATGTTCAGATGTTCGACATATAATGCTGAGATACATATGTCACAGTTATGTCCCACTGCACACAGCTACACACTAATTTGTCCATGGCAGTAGTTATGCATGGCATCACTGCATACATGCCTACTGCTGCCACTTATGCATGTTTCTGAGTATGTACAGTACTATTCATAAACATCTACTACTTGCCAGTAACTACAAATCTGTTACATACCTGTTACTCACTGTCAGGTCCGTCTGTGTATGCTTTTCAAGTTTGTTTTTATTTATTAAGTAATGTTTTTTACTTATTTGTTATTATTGGTTATTAATTAAGTTTTTTTTTTTTTAATATATTTAGGTTTTAAAGAAGTAAATATAATATTTACTTAAGTAAGGTTTCTTTATTAAGTAATAAAGTTTGTCAGTAGTTGCTGACACGTGCAATGTAATGATTGCATGTGGGGATAGCAAGTACAATCTGCTTTTATAGGTAGCTGGACATGTGCATGTGATGCCCTCTACATCAATTGGTGCCCAGCATTTGGTAAATGCATACAGCCTGCTGTGTGGTAATTGCAGTACTCACTGTCATAGCAACCCAATGCTATAAATTGCTAAGATATGTAGGCGTAGCCCTTTCAGATTTCCAGAGTGGGGCCCATGCTTGTTTGCTGTGGACACTGTTGTGTAAGTCAGAAGGTTGGTATACTTCTTATATCTAAAGCTAGAGGTGTAGACAGTGATGTACATGTTGTATTCAGGCCTGACTGTTGCCACTTGCAGTACAGAGCTATCAGTGTAGAGTTTAGCTCACCCCTACAAATGCTTACACAACATTCATGTGACTATGTAGTTTCTTTTCCACTCATATAATTAACTGCCATACAAACATAGTTATTGAGAAGTATTCTTTTGGCACATGAACTGTTTGTGAACTGTTATACTGTGAATATTAATGTAGTCACTTCTGCAGGGTTTGTGGCTTTATTGTTGACATTAGCTCAGGGTTCACAGGACAACTGGACAATTCCAGTACAGTGTATGCCTACCTACATCCTTGGTAGACCCTAAACACACAAGTGTATTTAAAGTGTGGGGGAGGGTGCTGACATACAGAGAGCATTATGTATTATTGTGTGAATGTTATCTTACTGGACTTAAAGGATTGGTGTGTACCTATTGGTTTATCAAGGCAGGTGGTCTGTCTGCATAGTTCCCAACTGTGAACCTATCCAGATGGTAGTCAAATGTTACACTGTTATTCTTTGTCTGTGCAACCCACAGGTGTTTTCATCACTAGTACAATGGCATTGTTACAGTCAGTTGCTACCAGTACATGGCTACATCCTTTGGTATTTCTGTGTTGTACTCCTACATAAGGGTATGTTTGTGGAAGTCCTACCACAGCTATTTGCAGTGTGTGTAACAGCAGGATAGCTGCTATGCCTGTGTGTTTGTGCCTCTGTCAGGCCTATGAAACACTTGGATACATCTTTGCATGGAGTCAGGGATAGGTAGTTAAATGTGAAGTACACCTTACACATAATAGAGACAGTAAAAGTCTAGACTTGTGTGAAGCAGTGCATATGGATACGTACTCCTTTTATGAAGTACAAGCAGTGTCTACTGTTATTATTGTCAGTATTTATTGTGTAATACCCCACCTTTCTGACTGACGTCAGTACTTTTCAGAGGGATTCAGAGGGACACAGCTTAAATATGTTTCACAATCAAGGACATCCCTGTTAAGTAGTCACAGCTGGGTAGTATGGCCTCTGCCCTAATCAGATTTGCCACTGTTTGTCCTGCTATGATACTGTGTGGGGGGTTGTAAAGTGCCTCTGTAACTTTATTTGCTGCTAGAATGGCAGCTTCTCATATCACACTCATGTAATGCATGTCACAACAATTTTTGGTAAAGATCCACAAAACAAGCTTTGTGTTATGGCCTTCCCATTTATCCTTTACATTCAGTCATTGAAATGCATGATATATTTATTTGAGCAACAGGCTATTGTGTATCTGCTGTGGCTTAGTGGTAATTCATGCAGTCTATTGTGTCAATGGTCTGGGGATCGAGACTGGCAGAGGTATTTTATTTTGCTGCTGAGCAGAACAAGGACCCTGACATAGAGTGACTAAGGCACTTTTAAGCAGTTGTAAGTGGATTTGCATGGGTTTGCACAACGCTTAGCTAAGCGCACACATGTGCACACTCGCTTAAACCCGCTTACTACTGCTTAAAAGTGCTTACTCCCGCTAGCACCCATGCTAATTTCTTTGAAAGAAAAGAAAATGGGGAGATAGGAAAGTGGTGAAAAAGGGGGCACAAAGAGGGAAAGACAGTAGGAAAACAAGCTCGGGATGTGCAGGACGGGTGTAGGGAAGGTCCATAGCTGCCCATTTCTTTACCAGCAACAGCTGTGCATATGCAATTAATTTGGAGTGAAATTTGAATCCTTCCTGGGAGAGGGGTGAGGACAACAAAGTATACTGTACTGCCAATTATAATTATCAGTTTACATGTCCAGCAGACATGTGTGCAAAATGGGCAGCTATGTATGGGGCGTAATTTTTTTGTGGGTACAGATTGCCCTTTTTTTTTTTTCAGGTGAGAGTGGAAAGTGAGGTTGAGGAAGTAGGTATATTTGGAGAGGTGGGTTGGGGAGGTAAACAGACAAGACAGACAAGATGCATACAGGGGCGGTGTATGACACATGGGGTGGTGAACACAATTGACGGGGATGGATGTTTGGAAATCGCAAGCCCATGAGCCCACAGATGGTAACAGTGGAACTGAGATCCCCATCCATGAGCAGTCACCACTGCACCTTCACAGCCCTGAGGGTGGCTGTGCTGGGGACTGCGTAGGATGGGCAGGTTCACCCATGAGGAGTGCCACTCTCACCTCAAGCTGGCATAGTGACTGAATGCTGGATCTCCCTACGCACCACAACCCAGACCCTTCGAAGGGTGACAGGTGGCCCTTCTCCACCCACGCTTGCATGGGGGGATGAGCCCCATCCCCTGCAGCGCTTCCACCTGAAGGTGGCACAGGACCAACGGAGGAGGGGAGCCCCGGCTGGGCACAGGACCTGCTGGTGCCAGGTGCACTCGCCAGCTGAGGAGGGACAGATGGGTCCGCTGGGACCGGCCTTCCCATACGTTCTGTGATTAGGTGTGTTTAATTACAACATAAACAACAGCGTACCAAATTAGTTGTAACAGCATGCAGTAATATTCCCATTAACCCAACACACCAAGGTTCCAACAGTTGAACAGCAAGCATAACACATGAATAAATTGAACAACAGTGGACATTCCAACAGCATGCAGGGATGATTGGTGGCAACAGGCCACCATGATTGTGGTGTTTGAACAGGGCACATGCAACAAAGTGAATGCAGATATTTATAGAACAATAGGCCATATGTCCCAAAAATGTTTTGAGATTACACATACCCATTGAGTTGTGGAATTGCATTGTTTATGCACATACAGCAGGATGTAGAAAGAAACCTCAATTAACATCTTATAAGTACTTTTAGTCTACACTACATTCCTATTGACTGCAGGTGTATATCCCCTACATGTATTATTACACTTGGCAACATGCATTAGGTTGTGTAATGGGTTTGGCTAGTTCATTATATACCTGACCTATATCTGACATACTAACTGTCCAGGATGCAGATGTTACTGCTACATATTTATTGTTGTATTTATATTTCTTTATCTACATATCTGGATGTGTTCACATGACATTTTCAGTTAGATTTGTACAGAACCCTACATGTCGTATACCACACTCACATTTCTAGGGATATAATTAGCAGGCTACTCGTGTGACAGATTTACTTATGCATGCCAGCCAGTAACTGACTGTTGAGGACTGTATATATGCTTCACAGCTACTAGCACTTCCATCAACCACTTTAGATGGGACTGTCCAACTGTGGGTTGCCAGCACTTATTAAAATAGTACTATTTGTATAATGCAAGGGTACAACAACATTTCAAAGTAAGTGACACAGACACAGTCCAGGTTTTATACT
The DNA here is from genome assembly GCF_019279795.1 of Protopterus annectens. Taxonomy (NCBI): domain Eukaryota; kingdom Metazoa; phylum Chordata; order Ceratodontiformes; family Protopteridae; genus Protopterus; species Protopterus annectens. The sequence goes on along the minus strand of NC_056725.1, from coordinate 1,319,546,578 downwards.
TTTATTAATTACATTACACACTTTTCCACAGGCTCGCTCCTTTATTTGATATTGCGGTACATATGGAAGACATATTCAAGACATATTATACCTTTATTAATAGGTTCGAACACTCTTTTTCAGGCTCACTCACTTATTTTATATGACAGTACCTGCAGAGATATTATTTCAGACATATTTTACCTTTCTTAATGGGTTACTACACTCTCTTTTTCTGGCTCTCTGACTTATTTTATATAACAGTACATGCAGAAGACTTATTCAGGGCATTTTATGGCTGCATTATTGGGATACAACACTTTCTTTCAGGCTCTCTCACCTATTTTATATAACAATACATGCAGAATAATCACTAACCTGCCTGGTGGTGCAGCCTTAGCAGCCTATCTGCATAGGCTTACTGATTCGCAGTATGGACACCTGCAGCTGTGAAGTAAATGAAGGGATATTGAGACATATCTATCCATTATACAGAATCAATTAACATTTCTTACATACTGCATTCCATGGCTACCTACTCAGTATTGGGGCATCTTGCATCCCACAGGCCTCTTCTATCCATTGGTTCAGTAGGTCCTGCTTCCATCTCTTCAGGTCTGCATGGTGGTAACGGACCTGCTCACCAGTCCGAGGAATGCCTGTGACACTGGTGAGGTCATGAGCTAACCGGTTCCAAGCCTATGCCTTGTACTCCATCCCTTGGAACTGGCCCTGGAGGAGTCTTGACTCATGATGGTGGACAAGGAACCAAACCATGTATTTTGACTCCTCGATGCCCCAGCATTGCACTCGGAAGCATGTACCCTCTCCAGCACCAGCCATTCTAACTGCAGATGGAAGCTACAATCAGTTATGGCGAGTATTCCCGCCTATGGGGCTTAAATATGCAGCATTTCCCACACTTTTTTGTGATTGGCCATTTTTGAAAATTCTCGGCTGACTGCAGACCTGCTTAGTAATGGTTAATCTACCATTTATAAGTATATGTATGTTAACAGTGGCTGTTTATCCTACGCTATCATGGCCTAGTGATTCAGTACTTTGATTATGGTGCACAGAGTCCTGGGTTCAAACCTTGTTATTGCATTTTATTTTACTACTGTCCAGACAGGCTAGAGGGTGTGGCTGTGTTTAGGCAACTTTGCTCTATGTTGCTCCACGTTGCCCTATGGTGCGCTGGTTGGAGCGATGCGCACCTCCGTGCAAACCAATTGCACTGGTTAAAGCGCTATTTAGCTATGGGCAACTACATTGCACTGGGTAAAGCACTATTTAGCTATGGGCAACTACATTGTGCTGGATAAAGCACTATTTAGCTATGGGCAACTACATTGTGCTGGGTAAAGTGCTGTTTAGCTATGGGCAACTACATTGCGCTGGGTAAAGCGCTGCTGAACTACGGGCACCTATATTGTGCTGGGTAAAGCGCTGCTTAACTGCGGGCAATTATATATCAGGATCCTTTATAAATATATATTTTGTTCACTGATACATAGGCCATTTCACTGCTTTTTAGTAAAATTTTAATCATATATGTCGGGTATTATTTCATATACTAATTTAAAACATAAATAGGAAGGGGAGTGGTGGGACTCGAACCATGAATGCCTCCTCTTTGTGCGAACGCTCTACCATTATGCTATTGGGCATAATTTGCGTAAGCTTTCCTTCTTATGCTCTTCCATGTCAGGATTGCTAACTGCAGCTAAGCAATGGCACACCCGCAAACACACACGCGCATATACGGGCAGCTATTTCGGGAATTAAAAAAAATAAAATTAATGTTTTACTTTTTATAAATGTGCTGGGGTTTACAATGTCAGGGAGTGTGGTGTTGGGTATATGGACATTTGAGCGGATGCGCTCTTGTGTGTTTACATTTTGCATTTCGGACACTTGCAGGGGCGTGGACATTTAGACTGCTCGGCAGTCGGACATGCCCCCTGCTTTCCTGCATGGTCTGTGTTAGACTTGCAGTTGAGTCAGCGTGCCCTCATGAATATTCATGGCACGCTGACATCATATCATTCAACTGCAGCCTCCAAGTAAGACTTATTTAGTCTTACACGGTGGGTTCGTGAATCCAGGGGATTATGTAACACAAATAGAACTGCATAGCCTCATATGAAAGCTGACAGCTGTATGAAGAAAGTCCTGCTGGCAGTACATGTCATGCCTGAATGGTTACTGAGATATCGTAAGATGTTTATATAACATTGCAAAATTAATATGCACCGCCTTTATTTTGGCTTATAAAATCTAGTTTAAAGCATCAAACTGAATGAATGTCTCTAATGTAAAGATTAATTTATCCTGGATAGTTTGTCATTTACAGTTTTCTAGTAACACTTATGTTTCCACAAATATAAATATTTCTTTGAACTGTAAAGTGAAAACTTAATTTTTTAAAGGCTCATACCACACCTACTGGGAGTTAAAGGTACACACTGAAAAGATCTGTACTGGAGGGAATGATTGAAAGACATATACTGCAACTCATAGCCAATAAGCATATAGTGAAGCACTAATTAGCATCTATGTGAAGGACACAGGAATTCAAAAGACAAATGTTCAACACATTTGTTAACAGCTTGGTCAGCCTAGGAGCACTGTTCAGTGAATTGACTTGGTCAGAGTCATACAGAAGACAAATGAGGGCTGATGGAATCAAACCCTGCACTACAAAATCAGCTCATAGCCTTAATCATCTGCACTATGCACCAGATAAACTACTGTAGCCCAACACAGTGCATCTTACACCCATGTGCCTACAACAAAATAAGGTTAATCAAAAATGGATTCACAGTAAAATTTTAACACTAAACTTGTACACTTCATGTTGTCAGCCATCTAATAAACATACAGTCCAAAACAAGGAAGCCAAGGATCATACCCACAAAATGTGGCTGATATGATGATGTTACTGTTTACTGCTATCAGTCTTTTTCTTTACATTATAACTACTGTGGGTTGTACGAACCAAGTATTTATTTATACACACGCGCACATAAACATCCACACACATGCACAGAGGTATCAATTACAGCATGACTGTACACCTCAGATATCTACTTAAGAACAAATGGATGAATAAATTCATAAATAGTGGGCAAGAAATGTATCTCAGCTCAATGCTGTCAAAACTATATAGTGGAAAGCGTTGCAACCCCACTGTGTCTTCTCTGTCTGTGGTTGAGTGAAACTGGGAGGTCAATAGCCCTAAGAAAATGCAACTATTCTGGCTTTAGTATACACTGGGGAAACATGCTCATTACTGCTTTCAGTCACAATTCTGCTAATCTACTTACTAAAATTGCACTTACTAACATTGTTCTCTCTCTCTCTCACTCTCTCTCTCTCTCTTTCTCACCCTATGTATTAGCTATATTCAACATCTAACAACTCACCCTTTCTATTTACCCTCCCCCATCCTGCTAACATCCTACTTTCTGCCTATATGCACCATTACATAACAAAAACACATTTTTGGCAGCCACTTAAATGTTGAATTTTGGAGTTTTTCTCTCCATGCTGCAGAGGAAAATGGGCCTTGGCTAAAATCTGTTACGCTATTTAGGAGATGGAAATAAATAAATGGTTGATTGAATGAATGAGAACCCATAGTTATAAAGGAGTACATGCTAGAAGACATCAGAAAACCTATGTACCAAATTATGTGACGTCCCTCTCCTAAGGCACAGATCATGAAACACTCTGTATTGTCTGTGCAGCTCATTCAGCAAACTTCAGTGGAAAACACCTGCAGGGGGGGGTAATGTAACTGAGTTATAGGTTGATCCTGTTTGACAGGAAGCACTTAGGACAATTTATTTACCGTCATGTGTTAAGGACAAATAGTGATATGAACTGAAATTAGGTTGCTGTTATACTCAATATACAGATAGATAAGGGCATTGGGTACAGCAAGATTAAGGAACTAAAATCATTGATGGTATAGACCCCTGCAGCCTGATTATAGAACCTTCACACAATTAGGACCACCTGATGTAACATGTAAATTTTCCTGAACTAAAGTACATGATGGAGAACAAAATATAAGATGATGCAAAGTAACCCATGGCAGTAATGTTAATCTAATGGAATTTTCAAAGCCTGAGTATTGTGTTGTTTGTTAGGAACAGTAGCGGATATTAAAAAAAATGTCAAAACCTGACAGGAACCTGATCAATGAATTTGTTATATACGATTGACCCTGTACCGCTATTGAACAAGTGTGTGTGTGTGTGTGTGTGTGTGTGTGTGTGTGTGTGTGTGTGTGTGTGTATGTGTGCTAACACATGTGTATATGCATGTGTCTGTATGGGTCTACTTCTTTTGACCTAACTTTCATTTGACTGGCACTCATTTGCCTGAGACCAAATGACTGAAATTTCATTTGCCTGACACTTCATTTGCCCGACAAGTATAACTAGCAAGAAAATGGAATATGCCCCCTTCCCCACTGCAGTGCGACCCTGGAGTTAGAATATATAGTTAGGGGGGGTGTGGGGGGCGAAGCCCCTCACTTACTTTTCTTTCACTAAGCAATATTACATCAAAAGTTAACAATATCATATGAAATGAAGTGGGGGGCTTCACCCCCCACATCCTCAATTGTGGGGGGCTTTGCCCCCCACACACCCCTAACTATATATTCTAACTCCAGGGTCGCACTGCAGTGGGGAAGGGGGCATATTCCATTTTCTTGCTAATAATAGTTGTCGGTCAAATGAAGTGTCAGGCAAATGAAGTGTCAGGCAAATGAAATTTCAGGCAAATGGGGTCAGTCAAATGAGTGTCAGGCAAATGAAAGTTAGGTCAAAAGAAGTAGACCTGTATGTATATACATATATATATATATATATATATATATATATATATATATATATATATATATATATATATGTATTTGTTTGTATGTGTTAGCATAAAGGAATACAGGGTAGAAGAAAAATTACTGCTTGATCCTGACAATAAATGGAGGATAAAGCTAATACTGTCTGCATTATTCTAATTGCATTTACTGCCCACAAGCTGTGATTATTTTTTTCAGAATATATTTTTAAAATCTGACTTTTTGTTGACTTTTAGCCTAACAGAGGCAGAGCTTACTTGAAATGTATATATAAGTGAATTATCATTCTTCTATCTGTAGATCCAGTGCAGTACACACTTTATCTTAGGGAACTGTGAAATCTTAAATATTAATCTGATCTAACTTTTTTTTTTCAAATAACTTTTTATTTATTTCATATACAAAAGAAAAGATGAATATTACATAAAAGTATAGGTATGCAAATAGACAAAAAAACAAACACACAAAGTACAATCTAACCCTATAAAAACTCCAAACAATATATACATTATTTACAAACTAATGTGCAACCAGATAAAGATATGGATCTGCAATAAAAAGTCAAAGATGTAAGGAAAAACAGTGAATTTACAGATTAAGTTTAAAGTGTGGACTATACCCAAAACCTATACAACAGTAAAGAGGCCAGTTAGTTGCAGAGAATCAAGTCAAGTATATACTTCCAAATTTTTCCAAAGAGGGCTATTTTACTAGGACCCCTTATGATGAACTTCTGCACTGCAATATATGTGAGGGCCATTTCCTTGAAACTATTCCAACAAAGTTTGGTACGGTCTAGCCATTTTTTTGTGATATATAACTTAATAAGAGAACAAAGAGTGATTAGTACGTGCATATCTAGTTTGGAAAGTTTAATAGTAGGTATGTGAAGGATCGCTATTTCCCAAGAAAGAGTCAATTTGTGGTAGCCAATTTTTTTGAGACAAACTTTTAAAGAAGTCCAAAGTTTGTGGGAGTATTTGCAAGTCCATAGTATATGCAAACGATCAGCTTTTGGGAAGGAACAGCATGAACATGATGGAGTGTTCTTGGGGTCAAACCTATTAAGCACAGAAGGTGTATACCACGAGTTATTATTTATCCTTAGTTGTGTATAAATTAATTTTTTAAATGGAGATCATTTTAGGGTAGTTTTGATGGCAGAAATCTTTTGTTACTCTGAAAGAAGGATTCCATGATTATCCCAGTAGTTGGAAAAGAGGCATACTGAGTTGTGAATAATCGAATTCAAAAGATTATATGATTTAGAGAGCATTTTCTCTGAGCTCAAAATTGTGAGCATAATCTCATCGAGTTTGATGATATCCTGACTGTAGGCAAAAAGATGAACGAATTTGGATGAGACTAGTTCTCTTAGTTGACGGATGATAATTGTGTATTTATTATTAACCTTGAGAATTAGATGAAGAACAGTAAGTGTTTTATCTCTCTGTTTGAGGATATCCCATACTACAACATCTTTGATGAGAGGAAAGTCCGAAAGATTGATCATTAAGTTATTGATCTTAATATTAGGATTTAGATGAAGAGGTTGAAGTAATGGAAGGGCTTTATCTAGGTTGATGGATTTCATCAAATTTTGGAATAACCTGATTTTATGTTTTAGGGAGCTTGATAATTTGGACTTGTTAAGAGCATCCAGAGAGAGAAAGGGAAGAGCTTTGGGGTTAATTTTATTTGCTATAACATGTTGATACCATAATTTCATCCAGATAGGAGAAGAGTTAAAGTCTCCTTGACTAAATTTAGAGATGGACAGAATTCTATTAGCACAGATGATTATATAATAGAGTTGAAGGTTAGGTAAGCCTAGACCACCCTTGCTCTTTGTGTAAGCTAACTTGGAGTAGGAAATCCTAACTGATTTAGGAAACCAAATATATTTAGCCAATTATTTATTAATCTTAGAGAAAAGAGTATTAGATAACATATAATCTGAGGCATAGAATTAGTAAAGGAGTCTGGGTAAGATGTTCATCTTCACTATCGCAGATTTGGATAATAGAGATAAATTCATTAGTTCCCATCTACGAAGATCTTGTAAGATTTTAGACCATGTACTAAGAAGGTTGTTTTGGAGCATGGACGCATGATTATGTTCGAAATGAATATCAAGATAACTAATATTGAAGGTTGTCTGAAAAGGAGAATCTGGAAAGTAGTTAGATTTGTGCCCTATTGGGTTAATAGGAAAGACGTGTGACTTCTTATGATAGATCTGATAACCTGACACCATCGAGAAATTATTAATAGTGTTAGTAATTTACCAAGATCAGTGTTTGGACACTGAAAATATAAGTTGAGATCATCCGCAAATGCGGATAAGGTGATCTTAGTATTTAGGACTTTGGGTATCGAGTGGAAAGAATTCTGAGCTATATAGAGGAAGAAAGGTTCAATGAATAAATTGAAAAGAAAGGGGGACAAAAGACATCCTTGCCTTGTACCATTCATGATCCTAATTGGTTTGGATAGAGTTTTGTTAATGTAAAGATAGGTAGATGAATTTTTATATAACAAATTGATCTTATCAGAGAAAGCATTTGGTATATTAAAGTGAGAAAGAGTTAAGAACAGTAAATTCCAATTAACTCTGTCAAAGGCTTTAGATGCATCTAGGGTTAGTGCATAGATCGGATTTTTATCTTTTTTTGTAAGATAAATTAAGGAGTCCAAAGTTAGGGTATTGTTCCAGGTGTGCCTTTAAGACATAAAACCAGCCTGATCAGGGGAGATTAGAGAGGGCAAGATTTTTTTAAGTCTGTTTGCTAGAACAGTCGAAAGGATTTTTATATCGACATTTATTAAAGAGATGGATCTGTAGTTGTGGGGATCAGCTTTATCTTTCTTGTTTTTCAAGATGAGAATGGTTTTCGAGGTGTTCCAGTGTAAATCAAAGATACCATTTTTTATGATGAAGTTGAATACTTTTAGAAGGATAGGGGAAATTATTAGGTTAAAGGCTTTAAAGAAATCAGAGGTAAACCCGTCAGAACCCGGGGATTTGCCAAGCTTGAGGTTGGTAATAACATTTTGGATTTCTTGTAGGTTCACCGGAGCCGAAAGCATGGAGTTTTGACTTTCATTCAGGGAGGGGAAATTAATAGAGTTCAGGAAACTCTCCATATACAAGGTAGAAGGGGAATCCTCCTTTATACAATATATGTCTGAATACAAGGAGTAGAAAAGTTGTATTATTTCTGAGTCAGATTTATAAATTTTGTTTTGATGCTGTAAGATGGAGATTCTGGGAGTACACTGATTATTTTTAATTATTCTTGCAAGATTTTTTGAAGGGATTTGCGACCATTCAGAATAAGTTGCAATAAGTTTTTGTTCAGACAAGGAAAGGTAACGTTGATGAAATTCCAGTAATTCTTTTTGAGTGTTGCTGATCATATTTTCTAAACTAGGGTCTGGGTTTAATCTTTGTTTCTTTTGTAAGTCAGAGAGTTTCGAGATCAGATTTGTTTCCTTAATTTTTGAAGTTTTTTGAAGTAAGAGGCCTTATTTATCAAAAATCCTCTCAACCTAGCTTTACATGCAGCCCATTGGATATCTAGAGGGATTTGTGATGATTCAAGGTTAGAACCGAAGACTGTTAGAATTTCTATAGTTTCTTGAACTATATCTTTATTACGGAGCAGGTTATTGTTTAGTGTCCAGTTTCCATAAAGGAAGGATGAGGTACAATTTAGAGTATGTGTGATCTTGAGAGAGATTCTTGCATGATCAGAGAAAAATCTAGGTTCTGTAGTGAAATTTAACTTAAAGTTAGAAAGGGATTGAGAAATCAAAAAGAAATCCAGACGTGACCAAGTGTTGTAGCATTTGGAATAGTATGTGTATAGATTGTCTTTGGTTAAAAACTCATTAAATGAAATGGAATCAATGAGGTTGAAATCATTTATCAGTTCTTCTAGGGCTAAAAAGGCTTGGAAGTTGTACGAAGGAGATTTACTAGTACGGTCTATACTAGGATCTATAACAGCGTTCCAATCTCCTCCTAAAATAAGATGGTGATCCTGAAAAGCACACAGAATGTTATAGATCTCCAAGATGAAAACTTGTTGTTGAGCACACGGGCCATAGAGATTAAAGAATAGGATTGGTTTGCTGATGTTAGGCAGTTGCAATGTGAAAAAGCACCATCTACCATTTTTATCCGAGTTCACTTCCAAGATTACCCCCTGAAAATCCTTTTTAATTAAAATAGCCACCCCCCTTGCATTGGAGCTATCACCTGCTGCAATGAGAGATTTTATCCATTTCCTTTTAGTTTCTTTTGCCCAATCTCCTTAGCACATATGCGTTTCTTGTAAGAAACAAATATTGTCCTGAGATTTGAACAACAGATGCAAAAGAAGAGATTTTTTAGATTTATCTTGTAAGCCTCTTATATTCCATGAATCTATAGACCAAGCCATGTTAACAAATTAAAAGAGATCAAAAGGCTTGAAAACTTGGTTAGTCTTTTTCGACGGATATGGTATCCGAATCACTTGAAAAAAGAAGATAAATTGTAAGATTGGGTATAGAAAAGTAATGGGGATCCATATCCAACTTACAGTATTTGAATGAAAACTAACATACGTAAGGGTAGCACAACATTCCTTCAAATACTTCCCGGTGCCTAACCACCCCATCCACTTAAGTGAAGTAATACAAAAATAGAAACAATAATAATGAAAAACGTTAACTAACAGAAGAAGCACAATGTAAAAACCTGACTTAAGTATTAGCCCACAAAGGAACGTGCTACAAAGAATAATACTATACATACGTACATAGCAAGCAACATCCAAAAACAGATCATACTAGGACCCCAATATATACATCACAGAGCTCCATTAAAAAAAACAGTAAAAAACAGTAAGAATTTTTTTATCTATGGAAATAAAAATCGTATTGTATGAAAATAGTGGCTACGTTGATAGGAAAAAGAGAATAAAGCTAGCCAGAACATATTAATAACACATATTTTACATATGAGAACAGCCTTTTAACATCATCCTTTAGTACCGAAAGTCTATTCACCTGACCATAATATGTGCATAAGGCAAAAGAGAGGAAGAAGAGAAAAAAAAAAAGGGTAGAGGAAGCAGACAGAGTGTGTATACAGTGATCAACAAAAATTCATTAGATTGTCTGACTTAAAATATAAAGGTAACAAGGAAACCCGGTACTAGTTAAAGGGTTATATTAATAAGTAAATGGCTTAATTATAGATACTAGTATTTACTGGCCAGGTAGTAATCTAGTATAAACATAGGCAAAAGCCAGTACACAGAACATAAAGCATTTGTAAAAATCTAATAGAAATATGCACTAAAGTCATTTACACAAAAAGAAATAGCTCTTGTTAATAATAAACTACAATGAGGAACCTTGTTGGTTGAAACTAGTTGTAATAACACTTGAGTAGTAAATAACAATCAATAAGCAGGAACCATCCTGACCAAGTATATGGTCAGTTAAACAGTTATATTGAAGTTCGTTTCCGATGCCTCTGATTTAAAGCATACAGCAAAATGACAGAGTTACTTGTATCCTTAAGACACAACTATACAACAGGAAGTTCACGGAGAAGAGGCAACTGCTGTATCATTTACAATCAAATCAACAAATGACAGTCAACATGCATTCTTTAATGATTCTAATACATTCACAAGTCATTGTGACTGAAAAAAAAAAAAAGCAGATAAGTATGCACCGACAGCCTGTAAATGATGGTGTGTAGCAAAGTCGACTGCCCTCCAAGCAATAAGCACTTTCCTGCCTGATGGGAAAAAAGGCTCCGATAATATAGAGAAGGCTCAATAAACAAGCTTGAGCCCTCAAAGGAGCCTTAAACTATGCAGACATTGGTAATCGGGTAGCAGACTGAAAAAATACTGATCCGAAGGGGACAAGTTATGGTGGTATTAGCGGATGTGCTGAATACTGCGTGAGAACCACTGGGAGTCGCAGAACAAAGGGAATCCCCTGGACAGCAAGAAACAGCCATAAAAAGGTTCAGCACTGCACTGAAATTAATCGATCCTCACAAGAACCAAAAATTTGAGCCAAAAACAGCAAACACCACTTTAGAGACCAAACAAACACTAAGACATATTCAAAAATAGGAACAAGTCTGTCCGGTAGATGAAAAAACAAATATTAAGAATCAGAAAGAACACTCGCAGGTGATTTTAATAAGTAGACATATTACAGCACAGACGTGTTGTTGAAGGCTTTAAGAAAAGCTTTATTAGCTTCCTTTGGATTATTAACAGTGTATTTTGTTTCATTGTGAGAGAAGATTAATGTGCTTGGATAGCGCATCTGAAATTTAATGTTTTTCTTGATTAACTCAGCGCAGAACGGAGCTAGGCTTTGTCTGCTTAATTTGATCGGTAAAGGCAGATCTTGTGCAAAAGTAATTTTATGTTTATTCCAGGTGAAATGCTTTTGTTTTTTTGCAGCAGCTAGAATTTTTTGCATGTCTTGAAAGTTTAACAGTCTGGTATAAACTTGACGTGGAGCAGAGGGATCCTGACGTTTGTGCAAGTCACGGTGCGCTCTCTCAATAATTAGATCAGAAGAAGAATGACCTTCCAATCTCAGTAGTGAATCAAAGATCTGTTTAGTAGTAGTTAACAAGTTGTGGTTTTCATAAATCTCAGGGAGACCCCTGATTATTATGTTATTGCGGCGACTCCTAGCCTTTAGGTCCATCAATTTAGCTTGCAAATCAGTTAACGATGTCTCCTTGGCATGAAGCTCATCAGATAAGGTTTGGATCAGAGATTCATTAGCTTGTGTTTTAAGTTTAAGGGTATCCACTCTTTCCACAATTTAGTTGATGGTATTACCAAACTTGGTGAGTTGTTCGGAAAAACATTGAATAGCTGGATCGGCTGAAGCGCAGCTTTAAGATCGTCTAAGTGAAATTTAGGTTCAGATTTAGTTTTGGCACTTGGTTTAATTGGTTCTGATGATTGCTTATTTATTTTCTGCCTTTTGGAGACTACTTCTTTTTCTGGGGAAAAGATTGATGAGAGTTTGGCTTTAGAAGTTTGTATCTCCATTGTATCTGCTTCATTTGCCATGTCCGACTCTTTGAAGGCTGAAAGCATGAAAAGCTAATCCAGGGCCCTTTGGATACACGTGGCTGAAGCTCCTGTTTCGCTAGCAGGATAAATAAGATGTTCTTTTGCTCAGAAACGACTATATAGACCGCAAATCCAACAGGATGTAGTTGAATAAGTTGGTTAATATGTTTAGTCCATAGAAACTAGCAATTTAAGGTGTAAAAAGCCACTAAAGCTGTAACAGATATAGGGAGCTCTATGGAGAGAGTATACACTAGACAACCAACATCTTGGAATCAATCTGATCTAACTTCATTCCAGAAACTCCACTTTTCTTCTGCTATATGTTTTGTTTGTTTCCTCATATAACTCTGTTTTGCTGATGACTCACTTTAGGGTATTTGTTCACAATTTAATTTGTGGGTTAGTATCTCATAATTCTTCCATATGCTATCGCTATCAAATATAAAAGCATTTACTATGCCTTAATAAGGCAGTCTTCCTTATGTGCTGTATCTAATGGTGCAGGTTTAAAATACTACTGCTATTAAGATGTGTATAAATTTACCAATAAAGAATATTAACAATTTGTTCATCTTTTCCCATGTTTTATTGCTAGCATCCACAACTATTAATGCCGTCAATTTATTTCAGCCGTACTTGCTTGTCCTTAAGTCTTCTCTAAATCCCTATGTTATGGGCATAAACCTCTTATAAAGCTAAGGTTTACAGATTACAGTTTACAGACTGTTTGTGTGTCTGAAACTGGCAGCTCTCTTAGACTTGGTAACTTTGGTTATGCTGCTTCTTTCTTTAGCTTCACTATTTGTAAAGACATGATCTTAAGTAAGTCAATTCTATTATTTCTAAGAATATATATTTCTCTGTTTGCTGGTCCAAGTCATAGCTGAAGGTGGGCAGTATACATGTCATTTAATGAATAAAACTAAATAATAAATACATGAATCATCAAATTAATTTGTCTCCTTGCAGAATCCCATGGGGTTTTCATAGAATTGTTAAGGTAAGATATATATTTTCCTTAAGACCATGCCTTAGTCACGTCTGAAAGCTTTTTGTACTAATTTGCTAAACTATAAACATTTTAGTTATAGGTGTCATCTAATGTTATATTTTTTATTTACTGTATGTGATTAGACTTACAATTGGTAACAAGAAAAACAGTATATAAGGACACTACTTAAATGGAGTACTGCAAAGTAATTTTACATATAACAACTACTCCTTGGACTTTGCTACTTCATCTGACATTTGCAAATCAAAAAGATTTTAGCCTGGCACTGAATGCAAAAGCAAATAAAGTTAAACATCCTGCTTCTTCTGTTTCTCTAAAATTGAAGAACTGTCCAACAGCTTTAAAGATGATCATGTGTTAGCAAAATGTCCTACACAGTGAAATGCTTGATTCTGTTCTATGTGAATTGAGATAACAATTCTCTCCAGAGCAGACACATATGTTTTTTCTGTATCACTAATTACTTGTAGCAGGTGTACTTGCTTGCCATTCTAGCTCTGTAATATGTTATTTAATAACATTATGCTATTGCATTATATATAATAGCATTATGCTTTGTGATGCAGATGCTTATAGGTAGAAACTAAAGTCAATCTTCTCCTTTCAATAGGACAATGACAACCCATTGCCCCGTATTTTCATTTTAAAGGGATCTATCCTTCACTTATGTCAAAGTAGTTTGTCAAAGTACAACAGCCATGAGGCCCTGGAGGTGATGAACTATATTTACTGCTTTAAAGATATGCACACCATATAGAGGATTATGATCAGGTCACTGATTACCAGTGTGTTATTGTGTTATACAGATGGATTCATGAAATTCATCTCAAGAGATAAAGCTCAAGAGTTGAATTTCTTGAATCCATTTGGAGCACTTTTTAACAAGCAATAATGATTAGAGATGTGATGATAATTCTTTGTTGTACTCAAACTTTATTTATTCTTATGAGCTACAACTTATACAGAGGGAAGATATGCAAAATTGCAAAATGTCCTACAAGTTTGAGGAAGATATGCAGGATTGCAAAATGTCCTACAAGTCTGAAAGCTGTTAGTGCTGCCAAACAGTCAGTGGACAGAAGAGGATTGTACCTCTCATCAAAGAACAGCTTTAAAAGCTATACATACTGTGCTGCCACAGTTTTGCTTTACTATGTGGCAGCGTGAAATGTCATTCAGCTTTTAAAGCTATCAAATCTCTACTGTTACTGTTCTGTTGTGGCTGTCCTGTACTTCAGAGTGAGACCTGATCATAAAAGCTCGGTATACATATTTCTGATATCAGAAAGGTGCATAACAAGCTTATTGACTTGCTGATTTTGTAGTGTACTCTGCTATTTATAAATCATGGTCTATGTCAATAGACTCTCCAGTTCGTAAGGCTGTGTCTCACAAGACCGTGTAGCTGCACTAAGGAATTTCCATTAATACGAGTACTGCAGTATCACTTTTTTGCCATTAGGCCCATTTCTGTACATTCCCTCCTAGCTAAGGTAGTTAAAAAGCTAGGCATCAGACCACCTTACTAAGTATGCTCTACAATACAACTTTAAGTTAGGAACTCATGATTGCAACTTTAATTTTGATAGATAATATTTTAATAAATATCAACAAGAGAAAGCTAAGAGGTGTTGCATCTCCATATTTTATTAACACATTTAACTCTATTAATCATACTTTCCTAATGAGTACGTTAAAGCGTACAGATTCTGGCGAATAACAACTTCCCTGTTTCTCATACTTCTTCACTGGTATGATAATCAAAGATAAGGTTGGAAACATTCCCTTTGCTGAAGTCCCTATTTATATGGTATTTCTAAAGGATCGGTTATAGGGCAAATTTTAGGGTCAATTTCTGTTAACCATTGTCCTTGGACCTCTCTGACATTTATCAGACATTTATCCCTTGTTTATAGAGATACCTAACTGTACCTTAACTTTAAAAGAAAACATAAATATAATTCAGTTTCTGTTGTACATTCAAGATGCTGACATTTATCCCTTGTTTATAGAGATACCTAACTGTACCTTAACTTTAAAAAGAAAACATAAATATAATTCAGTTTCTGTTGTACATTCAAGATGCTACGTAATAATTGGATCATGTATGATCTGTCAGGCAGCACACTGGACATTACCAACTCTTTCAGCTACCCAGGTCTGCACCTGGATCTACCCCTTCTCTTAGGGATTCTATTAGTCCTGATAAAACCAAAATCAACCAGCAGATGAGATTTTGGTGGAATTTTCAAGGCCTGTTTATTCTGATACATGAGCTGCCACTGACAATGGGGTACTTATGCTACAGCTGGAGTACAAAGTACTAATGATTTGTTTTGCCTCCTCCTGACTTTTGCATGATTTGAATTGTGCCACTTGCTGTGCCACTGTTACCTCTTGGAAAAGGCTGGCTGCTGACTACCTGCTAGTCAAAGGGCTTAGTTATTGCTATTTCAATTTAAATTCAAATTGTGGTACTAGATCATTGTGTCCACCATCCTCAACACTGTGAGGGCAGCAGGAATCATAGGTGAGGAGTATGTGAAGGTGTGGTCATAATACCTTGGAGTCCATTGCAGAACCCCCACCCCCCACCCCACCCAAAGATGGAAAAAGAGCATGCCATGGGCATTAGGTCAAAACACTGGTGCTGCCCCAGATGCCTCAATTCACCTGCTTGAGAAATAGGTAGAGATTAATCTGGAGAAGGATAAGGCAAATTTGGATTGGAAGATACAGTGGCTAAGGAGAAGTCCTGGAGAGGCCAATACATAGCTGAAGGTAGCCAAAAAAGAGTGAACAAATGAACAAATAAGTAAATAATGGTCACTTATTTATTCATATTTTACCTCCCGTTCTAACAGATGATTATTTGTTCCCTAAATAGCATTGAACTTTCCAGACCAAAGAGTTTCACTTGTGTTCATCCAGCTACAACAAGCTGTTCCCATGCCAACATCTCCAACAGGAAAGTAAACAGTTTATATACTGCAATCAAAGTATCAGGGGAAAGTTTCATCCCATACTATGCAATGGCATCCTGAAATAGTTCTTGATTTACAGAACAGAAAAGCCAGATTAAATATCTTATTTCCATAGTTAAAGTCCCAAAATATTGTAACTTGATTTTTTCATTTGTAAACAAGAGTTACAAGAGCAAATTAAATATTAAATAGCAATGTTTTCAATCAGGAAAAAATATCATATTGTAACTTAGGTTTTTGTATTTAGAAAAACGGCTGCCAAATAAGCATGGTGTTCAATTTTTATCATCTCTGTTAACACAAAATACCATGGAATAGTCATATGCTACTTTGCAATTAGTTAAAAAGTGTATTTATGATTGACTAAGAAATTTATAACATCTTTGGAAACTATATATTTAAGATCACAGACTTTAATACAGTTTCCTAGGGGTGGATTCCAGAAACTTGCACTCGGTGTAGCACACTGAAAGAGGTCTATAACCAGAAGTGGGCACAAGCAATTCCAAAAGATCAAAAATTACAGCATGTATTATATGCATATGCCTAGTTCAGAAGCACAGTGTGCACCTCATGGAAAGAAAGAGTCTCAAATGCTAATAGCGAGACACACCATAATTTTCTAGCAGATAACTAGCAAAGACCCTATTTACTATGAGAACATTTTATAGTTCCTAAGGTTGTGGATCCCGCAGACTATGGACATGGTGCATGCAGATAATGCACTGCAGCAGGCTGGAGTACTGCTGATGTGCAGGAGGATGAACTGCAAATGTATCATGCCTTGAGAAGACAGCCAGCATGGCAGCAAGTTAGGTTGCAATGAAGCCAGCTCTCTGACAAAGACGTTACAGATAGGTATTGCCACTCATCTTGGTTTAAAACTGAAGACAAACAGGCAGGATAGTTCGCTTATATGCTTTATTACATAGAAACACATCAGGCTAGATAGCAGCAGTACAGAATATAAACAAACTGATTAACTGAGACTACACAGACATGAATGCTTACATTTCAACAATTAATAGAAAATGGCAGGTAGACTCACACATGCTAAGTATTTATACACTTGTGCAAGCCCATTGAAAGCTTCTTAAAAGTATGCATACATTTTGATCTACATCCTCCATCTTTAATGAATTGCCCACAATAAAATGACATTTGGAAAAGACATATAATTATATAGACACTGAGAAACAAACATAACACTTATATGCAAGCTGCTGTGTATCTGGAACATGGTCTGGAAATGTGACCTGATCTAGTGATATAGCAATCGGAACTGAGTTTAGCAACAGGGACAGTCATTGGTGAACAAACAGTTTTAGGAGATTTGGGATTCTTCTCAGGAACAGGAATATTTACTGGAACGTCCTCTGAAACTGGGACACTGGATAACTCACTCTGAGATTTAAAGTCTTGTTTGCAGGTATGATACCGCAATACAGGCTCAGACACCTGGACCAAATGTTTCTGATTCTGCCTAAATTCTACTCCTTGTGATTCCACAATGTGTGATCTCGGCTCTGGACATACACTTTTCGCGATACAAATCTGATCAAAACCTTTGGACGTCTGCATCCTGACTATCTCCTCTTCTCATAATAGATTGAGCAGTTTGCTGGTCTTATTATAATAGGACTTCTGGGATAAGTGCTTTTTCAACAGATGGGCTTTCACTGATCTGTTGTTCTTGACTCATGAAACTAATAGATTACTGCTGATTGGTAGTGTGGTTCTGGTTTGTTTCAACAGAAGTTTCTGTGCAGGTGAACCAAAATGTTTATCATGAGGAATATATCTGAGATTCAAGAAATTCAAGAAAACATCACTATTGTCTCGTTTTGACTTCTCTAGTAATTGTTTCACATTTTGAACTGCACGTTCTGCCAAAACATTTGCCTGTGGGTTTTCAAGGCTACTTGTAACATGAGTAAAGTCCTACTCTTCAGCAAATCTTTTGAACTGCTGGCTTCTAAACTGTGTACCATTGTCAGAAATAACTGCAGACTAACATGGACTACAAAATGATGTTTCATTTTAGTAATGACAGTACTGTATGCTAGATTAGCAAGTAGGTCAATCTCTAACCAATTTGAAAAAGAGTCTACTAACACCAAGTAATGTTGACCATTCCATTCGAAAAAGTCTGTAGCTACTGTCAACCAAGGTGGTTCAGGAATCTGGTTTAGCTGAAGTGGTTCTTTCTGTTGATGTGGCTTAGTACCATTACATACACAACAAGATGAAAGTACTCTCTAAATGCCCCTTGAGACAGAAGGCCAAAACACTAGTTCTCTTGCCCTTCTTTTGATAGAATCAGTTCCTGGGTGGCCACAATGCAAGATGTTAATATACTCTTGTTGCAAAAATTTTGGAACAATCAATTTTGAACCTTTCATGATGTTACCATTGTCAAACAAAATCTCATCTCTGTAAAGAAAATAAGGTTGCAGATCAACTGGTAAGCAAGATTGCTTTGACAGCCATCCTGATAAAATGGGTGAGCTTCTGAAGTATTGGATCTGTGGCTGCTTGACATCTAAGCTCATCAAGATATGTGGAAGAAAAATTTCTCACTTCCGTGACTTCAAAATCAAGTTGCTCATTTTCATGCTGTTCAGTGGTATTTCTGGGAGATCTGGATAAAGTATCAGCAAGATAAAGAAGTTTACCTTTCATGTAGACAAGATTGAAATTATACTTTTGCAATTTTAGCATCATGTGTTGCTATCTGGCAGAAGCTGTATGCATAGGCTTTCTGAAAATAGTGACTAGAGCTTGGGGATCTGTTTCAGTTTGGATAGGTCTACCATAAATATAATCATGGAACTTCGAACATCCAAACACAATTGCCAAAAGCTCTTTCTCTATCTGTGCATACTGCATTTCAATTTGGGTTAGAGTTCTGGAAAGACCACATTTCGAAGCATCACAAGGCAATTTGCTTTTTCAGGACAGCAAATGCTCTTTGTTGTTGTTCTAAACATGACCAAGATACATCTTTACATGTCAACTCTCTGAGTGGTGCTGAAAGTTGGCTCAAGTCTGGAATGAACTTGCCTAGGTAGTTAATCATGCCAAGAAAACATTGTAAGGCTTGAACATTGTCTGTAGCTGGCATCTTGAGAATTGCTGTTTGCTTTGAAGGATCTGGTTGCAAGCCTGAAGTGGTAAATAAATGACCGACATATAACTTCTTATAGCTTGAATTTGCACTTCTGAGGATTCAACTTAAGATTCACTTCCAGTGCTGTTTCCAGAACTTTCTTGAGGTTTCTCTCATGCTTGGCTTCACCATTACCTCCTACTAGAATATCATGTACTATAATAGCACACAGATACCCAGAAAAAACTTTCTCCATTGCATGCTGGAAGACTTCACTGGCAGAATTTATCCCAAATGCCATTCTCGAAAATTTGTACCTGCCAAAAGGAGTACTGAAAGAGGTTAGCAATGAAGATTTTCAGTCAAGCAAAATTTGCCAAAATGAACTCTACATCCAAAACAGAAAAACAGTGGCATTTGGCATGATAACTGTACACATTAGATGATGAGGTCTTTTCAGTACTCTGTTCAAATTGTGTGGATCATTACATCTTCTGATATCATGTGAGCTTTTCTTATGAACCACAACTATGGAAGATACCCATACAGTAGGTTCAGCTACTGGACAAATCACACCTTGCTGCACCATTTTATCTAGTTCTCATTGACTCTGTTCTGCATAGCTACTGGAACTTTCTGGGCTGCTCTGACAATTGGACTGACTTCAGGGTCTAACTTCATGGAGTACACAACTGGGAGTTTCCCTAATATGTCTTTGAAAAGATCAGCATAGGTAGAAAAAATAGACTGGACAAAATTAGAATAGTGGTCTTTCAAGTTTACATGGTACACTCCATTATTAAATGAAAGTAGTCTCATTTTCAAACTATCTCTGAGGCCTAATAATGACTGTACATGTTCATGTATAACTACATAAAATTGCGAGTCACTGTTCTCAGCAGTGTAACATGAAAGCACTACTGAGCTTTCAATTTGAATTTCTTCACCACCATAAGCAACAAGCTTCGCACACTTTGCCAAATTAAGCTTCTCACCAGCACATATTCTAGCAAGTGTTTTTGCTGACATAACATTGCGCTTTGAACCTGTGCCAACTTTGAGCTCTAAGTCTTCCATTTATCCAAACAGTACAAAATACTTCATTTTTTGCCCATAAATCTACTGCACTGACTGTTTCATTAAGCACAGGCACACCATCAACATAAAAAGAAGGTTTCACAGATTTCTAATTGATCAACTTGTCTCTTTGAATGTTCTCTTTTAATAAAAGAATGCCCCTTATTTGATTTACAAAATCTTTGAAAATGATTCCACTTTTTACATCTGTGGCATTGCTGACCAAAAGCTAAGTATTTTTCTCTTTTGTACACACGATTACCACCACAGTTATGACAGTTGATTATGAGGCTAGGTGAGGGTACAATCTTTGAGTTTGCTGACTCACCCTTGTGCTTCACTGAGACTGTGCACACTCCAGAATTGGTAGACAGCTACAGGGTTTCCCAGGGACTGTTGTAGGTCTCCCCATAGCTGCCATGTTATTGGTCCAGCTGCTTTTAACCCCGTGCTGCATACTATCAACATGAGTAATAGAAAATACTGAAAACATGCATTTCTCATTTGTAAGCATATTTGTGTGCTTTTCTGTAAGTTCATATATCTAACAGGTCTCAATGGCCTTTTTCAAAGTTAAATGAGTGCCACGAAGCAAAATCTTTCTCATAGCATCATCTTTAATACCACACACAAGTTTGTATTTTATAAAATTATCCCTTAAATCAACAAATCTGCATGTTTTAGCCTTATTTCTCAAGTTAGTTATATATGCTGAAAAAGTTTCATCAGTCTTTTGATCTTTTGTGTAAAATAATTGCCTTACCATCGTAATATTCATTTGGGTGTTACACATTTCTTAAAATTTACGTTTTAACTACTTAAGGTCTTCCCTTGATTTAGCCAGTACCACTATATTGTTGTTCCGTCTCCCTTGCAAGCACAGCAAGTACATACACAAATGAACGCTCTGTTTCTATGGTTTCTTAACCAGCTAAATTAAGCAGAATAAATGCCTTTGTATGGTCATCTTTTTCACAAAATGCAGCTTGTATGAAAATATCATACTCTTGCTCAAACATTCTCCAGTTCTCTGCAATATTATTATCAAAGACAAGAGGACGTGGTTGTTGAACTCCTTCAGCCATGCCAACAAAGTATGCCCAAACACAGTTGAAATATGACCCTTGTAATTATATATTAACATGCACACACACAGCTAGTACTTGTAACAACATTCAAATGCACAATAAACTCTTCAGAATACTGTACTTTGCGAAATATGCTTTGAAATGGCTGTATTTTGAAAAAATAACTATAATGTTATACTACACAAACTTGTGAACACTTTGTATACTTTGGATATCTTGAATAGCTTTAATTAATGCAGAAAAGTAGCACATAGCAAAACAATGGTCGTTTTCCTTATTTTATACATTTTATGTGACTCAGACATTGTTTCAAATATTTTCATAACTATTTTGAATATTTTCATCAATATGTTGCAGTTTCGGAAATTTTGTTAAACTAGAAATTTGTTTTGAGCATTCTGAGTGCTTTGTTTTATATTTCCCAAATAAGAAATCATTTAAGCACGTTTTGATACCTGAAATTTGTTTCTGACCTGTTTTGCAAGTTGTATGTGCAGTAGGGATAATCATTCCTATATATTCCTCCACCATTAACTGCGTGCCTTCTGGTCTTGAATCTGGATCCCATTCTGACACCATGTCACTCGTCCTGGTTTACAATTGAAAATTCTGATGAAGTTTCGCTTTTGTGGAGACAAAAGCGCTTAATACTTATGTGATTTTTTTTAAATTAAAATTATTTCCATCCTGTTCCAGTACGTTTTATTGGATTGGCTTTGTTTCATTCTGGGACTGATTTTCTTGTGGTTACAACTGAAGATGAACAGGCAGGGTAGTTTGTTTATATGCTTTATTACATAGAAACACATCAGGATGGATAGCAGCAGTACAAAATATAAATGAACTGATTAACAGACAGACTACACAGACATGCATGCTTACATCTCAACAGCTTGCTACAAAATGGCAGTTAGGCTTGCACATGTCCTATATTTATACACTTGTGCAAGCCCATGGAAAGCTTCTAAAGGTATACATACATACTGATCTACAGGTATAAACTTGTCAGAGAGCTGGTCCAAGTTGTGTGTGAGATGTGTGTACCTTAAATGTCTTCATGCTGTCTGCAAGGTAACACAGTCCCAACAAAAAACAAACTTTTGTCTGAATCTTGGAATTCTGGCCTTTGGGGCATTCCAGAAGCACATTGGTGATGCATTAGGGCTGTCCCATAAGCTCCTAGTCTCATATTAGGACAGTTCACGGCAGTGATGTGCATCCAGATGGATGAGTACATCTACTTCCCAGGAGCACTGTGGGAGCAACTAATTGACATGAAAGAACTCTAAGCCATTGCCAATTTATTTCATGCCCTTGATGTAATTAGTTAACTAATTATCTGGTGAAAAACTATTACTACCAATAGGGGTGGACCTTGTACAATTTGTGCTTAGCAGATGGCCTCATCATTAATCTTTTTAGAGCATACACTAGTCATGCACATAATGTCACTATGAGGAAAAGAGCCATACAAGCAATGTTTCAAAAGGGAGACATCCCTGAGGAGCTACTACTTGGGATATATAACTGTCTAGGAATTGTATGTGAGTTGCACTATTTTGTGATGATAGAGGGATTGCTAATGTGTATTCTCTTTCATATCACCAGCTGTCTGCAGTTTCCACTGTAATCCTGGCTTATGACACCATTCAGAGCCCCATGCATGCCAAATGAAGATGTATGTAGAAGGGGTATACACCGTGACATAGAACACAGGTCATTGACTGTTTGGAATGCAGAATGCCAGATTCAGATGTCTGGACACATCTGGAGTTTAACTGAAGAAAACAGAAATGATACTGCAAATGGTCACTGTGTGTGCCATGCTGCAAAATATGATAACA